>NW_024055461.1:1939638-2100995 GCF_902713615.1 Scyliorhinus canicula
TGCACCGGCCCTCGGAAATGGCACCCTACTTAAGCCATGCCTCCACCCTATCCCCGTACCAACACCTAAACACACAGTCAAGGCTGGAATAGCTGAAACATCAACACACTGCTCCTGGTAGTTGATGGTATGGTGGTTCAATAAATATAATTAGTGGATTAAAAATGTGCGTAATTTAGAGTTAAAAATGCCAGATTAACTCAACAGGTCTGGCTGGATCTTAGAATCCATACAGTGCAGAAGGAGGCCATTTGGCCCATCGAGTTTGCACTAACCCTACAAAAGAGCACGTAACACAGGCACACTTATCCTGCACTCTCCAGTACCCCACTTCACCTTTTGAAACTAAGGGGCAATTTAGCATAGCCAATCCACCAAACCTGCACATCATTTGGACGGTGGAGGGACGACACGTGGCACAGTGGTTAGCACTGGGAATTTATAGCACGTTCACCCTGGGGAGAGACCATTCACCTGCCTTGAGTGTGGGAAGGGATTCACTCAATCTGCCCACCTCACTTCACACCAACGTGTTCACTCTGACACGCGACCTTTTAAATGTTTCGCCTGAGAGAAGAGTTTCAAAGGCAAAATGGATCTGACCCATGTTTGGTGATATCTGTCCATTGGTTTGTGAGATAAATTATTTACAGCAGAATTATAGGGGGGTGACATTATCTCTGCTCATCATCTGTGGCAGAGGTACTTTCAGTACATTGACCAGCCTGACGTCTATTCTCCGACAGTGATACAAACGGGAAAAGGGGGTGATTCAAGTCAGCAAGTCAAGGCATCCTCTTTAAATGGCTAGTTAAAATTTAAACCCAGAATTAGAAAATAATTGGAAGTGGGAGAAAAGGTGTTTTATTCACAGATGTTGGATACAGGAGGTTTCAGTCTGTATTAAACTCAACCTTCATTCACAAGCTGGAGTCCTTCCGGTTTTCCAGAGCCCCCCACCATTGGCCGGACCGTTTCCCTGGAAACCGTGGCTCCACGTGATGATGGAGAAGGTGGTGTCGAAGATGGCCCTGCGGAGAATAGTGATTCCTATTGGTTGATTCAGGCCGGGCTCCATTTTGACGTCACTGCCTCAGAGGGGTGTTCCCAGCCAGCGGGAGGATATCACTGGTTCCAGAAGCAAGACACAGTGGATTGGACAACAGCTCAGCGCGTCTGGAGGTCAAAGTGCCTCCACCACCACATGGGCTCAGGTTCCACCCTTTCATTGTTGTCGGAGCTGAGTTTGACCAATGGGAATACCTGGCACAACCGGAAGTGCTCTTCCGGTGATTGCAGCCAATCAATGTGCGAGCTTTGTACTAATGGCGACAAGGAGCTTCCTCTATTGTCTGAGTGTGGAGCTTCTGAATCTGCTCATTCATAGAACAGTACAGCACAGAACAGGCCCTTTGGCCCTCGATGTTGTGCCGAGCAATGATCACCCTACTTAAACCCACGTAACCCGAATACCCGTAACCCAACAATCCCCCCATTACCTTACACTACGGGCAATTTAGCATGGCCAATTCACCTATCCCGCACATCTTTGGACTGTGGGAGGAAACCGGAGCACCCGGAGGAAACCCACGCACACACGGGGAGGACGTGCAGACTCCACACAGACAGTGACCCAGCCGGGAATCGAACCTGGGACCCTGGAGCTGTGAAGCATTGATGCTAACCACCATGCTACCGTGAGGCCCTGTCCAGCAAAGCTGCTGCTTCATCTCTGAATGAAGATTAAGCTTCACACAAGCTAAAATTTCATCCTCTGACCCACATCTGTGAGTAAAACACTTTCTTTTTGCCTCCTTTCCACTTTTTTCTCATTATGAGCTTAAATGATTGACTTGCAGGAACTGGAGGGAAATGAAGTGAATCCAGGGAGGGTGCAGACTCTGGAAAGGTTGGCTCAGGTCTCTCTCTCTCGAAGACAGTGACATCCTTTGCTCCCTCAACTTGATCTATTTATTTGTCTGGATTAAAGGATGGTCTCTTTCCTAATGTTCACTACTAAAGGGTTTTGTGGCTGACATAATGAATTAATATAAGACAGAGATATGTGTCGTGTTGTTGTAAGGTACATAAGGTCTATCATTTTTCAAAATTTGCAGTGCAGAAGGAGGCCATTCGGCCCATCGAGTCTGCACTGGCCCTTGGAAAAGCGCACCCCACCTAAGCACATGCCTCCACCCTATCCCCGTAACTCAATAACCCAACCTTTTTGGACACTAAGGGCAATTTATCATGGGCAATCCACCTAGCAACTGTGCTAACCACTGTCCTACCGTGCTCCCCTCATGAAGTACATTCATTATTACTTCTGTCTGTTACTGTAGCTGTGTTGTATATTCCCAGTCATAGAACCATTACAGCACAGGAATCCCATTTGACAACTCGAGTTCATGTTGACTTTCAGTCGAGGAATCCAGTCAGTCCCATTCACTGTCCATATCCCCATAGTCCTTCAAGTATATTTCTTTCAATTACCCATCAAATTCCTGTTTGATGTAGTTGAATGTCTCTGCATTAACCACCCTTGTAGTGTTTGTGTTGATAAACAGTCATTATCTTAATCTATTTCTACTGAAGTGGCTCACTAAATTCTGATCAAGCAATACAGTACTGTAGGTGAAACAGATTTTTAGTCTGGTATTTAAACATGTGTATGTTTTTAGTCTGGCATCTGCATCAAGATTTTCAGTACTGTGTACTCAACAGGAAGTGGTGAGCATGGATCTGTTGAGGAGTCACACAAATTGTCACCTACCGGAGAATTGGGAGGGCGTACAGCAGAGTGAGAATAGTGTGTGTGTGGGATGGAGATTTACAGCTTTCTTAAAATAAGAGAGGCAAGAACGTTCCATTGGAACTAGGATTGTCTGTTCTGAATTTCTATCCTGGACTGATGGTAATAACTTTTTTACAGGACATTAGAAATAGAGAATTTGGAGACAGAAGTCTTGAATGAATCATCACGTCAAGATCTGAGAGTCACTGAGTTCATGGGACATGAATATCATTGGCCTTTGACTCTCAAAGGAGAAATGTTCGTCTGCTTCAAAAGGTTTTAAAAATCGATGTGACTAGAAAGGCAATCTGATAACCCCCCCCCCCCCCCCCCCCCGAGTGGGAGTGTTCCAGCAAACTGAGTGTGGAAGAGTTTGGCCTTGACATAGGCTGTTAAAGCTTTGCACAATTCACATTGAGGAGAGACCGGACAAGTGTTTTGTGCATTGATGAGGCTTTAACTGATCATTGAATTTGGAGAGGCATTGGACACTTGCACTGTGGAGAAACCATGGAAATGTGGGGACTGTGGGAAGGGATTCTGTACACCCTCTGCACTGGAAACTCATCAACGCAGTCACATTGGAGAGAGGCCATTCATCTGCTCTGATTGTGGGAAGGGATTCACACAGTCATCCAACCTGCTGAGACACCAGCGAGTTCACACTGGGGACAGACCATTCACCTGCTCTGAATGTGGAAAGGGATTCACCAATTCATCCAACCTGCACACACACCAGCGACTTCACACTGGGGAGAGGCCTTTCACTTGCTCCGAGTGCGGGAAGGGATTCAGTCATTTGTCTAATCTACTGAGACACCAGCGAGTTGGCAGCAGGGACAGGTCATTCATCTGCTGTCAGTGTGAGAAGCGATTCCGTGATTCATACACCCTGCGCCTGCACCAGCGAGTTCACACTGGAGAAAGGCCATTCACCTGCTTTGACTGTGGTAAAGGATTCACTCAAGTATCCAACCTGCTGAGACACCAGGAAGTCCATAAGTGATGATAGGGGTTGGATTCTGCTGTTAATCACATCCAGGAATAAACCATGTTCATTCTGATAGTTGGAGAGTCAGAGAGTTTCTTTCTGTTGGACTGGCCAGTCTTGCCACTTTGCTTCCAGTGAGCCGGTTTTGTGACGGAGACTGTACATTTCGACTGAAGTGATCCACAAAAGCAGATGTAGTACATTTATTTTATTCTAGATAGTAAATAGTGTTTTCCCTGCCACTGCAGATAAATCTAAAATAATACATTTGTCTCACTTCCATTGAGTCGGCTCAGTTGGTCTGTGTCAATATTTATGCTGCACCTGACCCTCCGCCCACCCCTCTCATCTCCCCATCAGCATCTCCTCCTATTCCAAATCTAGTTTGTCCACAAGAGGTAGGAGCAGTAGGCCATTCGGCCCATCAAATCTGCTCTGTTATTCAATGAGATCATGGTTGATCTGACATGATCTTGAACTCCACTTTCCCACCTTATCCCCATAACCCGATTCTCTTACTGATTAAAAATCTATCTTAAACTTGAACATACTTAATGACCCAGCCTCTACAGATAAGGAGGGGTATGGAGGGTGAGAGGAGGGAGGCGGGATCAGGATATTTAATCGGATGATCAGCCATGATAATGAATGGTGGAGCAGGCCCAAAGGGCCACATAGCCTCCTCCTGCTTCTATTTTCTATGTAACTATTCACAGGATCATTTTAGCAGGATTTCCTTATTTTTACATCCCATTCCATTTGAAATAAAGACCAACATTCCATTTGTCATCCCAATTACCTGCAGAATTTAGAAAGGGTTGAGAGCTTCAAGTTTTTGAGTGTCCAGATTACCAACAACCTGTCCTGGTCTCCCCACGCTGACAATATAGTTAAGAAAGCCCACCAATGACTACTTTCTCAGAAGACTGAGGAAATTTGGCATGTCAGCTATGATTCTCCAACTTTTACAGATGCACCATTGAAAGCATTCTTTCTGGTTGTATCACAGCTTGGTATGGATCCTGTTCTGCCCAAGGTCGTGAATGTAGCCCAGTCCATCACGCAAACCAGCCTCCCATCTATTGACACTTATCTATAATTCCCGCTGCCTCAGAAAGGCAGCCAGTATAATTAAGGACCTGAAGGATCTTAGGATTGTGAAGTTTATTCAATTTATGGTTACCGGTTGTTCTTGAGACATTGCTGAAACTCAGTAGAAATTCAAGTTAAAAACTTGTCAGGTGCAAATAAGAATTGTTTTATTTGAAGTTCATTGGTTACAACTTGAAAATCATTTTAAAGGTAGTTTGTAGACAATTTGATTTTCTTCAAAGAATCACAGGAATTATCTCCTGAGACAATAGCCTGAACACAACTTTAAAAGTCAAAGTATGAATATGAATACAGAACTCTTTTCTAATTCTCTTCCTTTACTTTCTCTCTTTCTGTCTTTCTTCTCTTTGTCTCTTTCTTCTCTTTGTCTCTTTCTGTCTTTTTGTCTCTTTCTGTCTCTTTCCTTTTCAGTTTTCTTTCTTTCTGAAATGGTGGCCAATCATCCATGGATATACTATTTCATATCTGTCTTAAGCGATCCGATCACACCCCAATATAATCCTAATTGGTTTAAGTTAGACTCAAAACACATTTGATTTGATAACAAGCCGTCCATCTTCACGATGTAACGTTACTTCCAATTGTTGCTTGTCTGCAACAATGGAGACGTTAATGTCATCTCATCATACTATGCGAGGCATAATTCCGAAAAGTAATTGAAACTGTCTTTTAACACAGTCTAAAATGTTTCGGCTTGCATAAGTTATGGAATGTGGTTCAGGCTGTTATCACAAGTGGCCTGAAATCAGAACAATGGAGCCTTTAATGCTTCCACCTCATTGCCATGGGATTCAGCCCTTGTCCTTGGAAAAATGTGATGTTTTTATCAGTGGTTCTGTGTTTTCCAAACTCATGACTGAGTTTGGAAATTGTATGTTTCTTTCATTTTAAAACTGGGAATTAATATTTATGCTTTAAACAGCTTTTTACCGATATTAAGTGTATTTAAAATACCTGACTTCTACAGGACCCCATGCATCCCGGACATACTCTCTTCCGCCTTCTTCTGTCAGGAAAAAGTTACTAAATTTGAGGTCACGTACCAACCGACTCAGGAACAGTTTCTTCCCTGCTGCCATCAGACTTTTGAATAGACCTACCTCTTATTAAGTTGACATTTTCTCTACACGCGAGCTATGACTGTAACATTATATTCTGCAGTCTCTCCTTCCTTCCCTATGTACGGTATGCATTGTCAGTACAGCATGCAAGAAACAATACTTTTCACTGTATACTAATACATGTAACAATAATAAATCAAATCAAAACTTGCAAGAGACTTCAGCTACCTTTCTGTCATTTATCCACAAGGACCCAAAGTCCCTCTGTGCTGCAACTTTCTGCAGTCTTTCCCCCATTTAAACAACATTCAGCTCCTTTATTCTTCCTACCAAAGTACATTAACTTCACATTTTCCTGCATTATATTCCATTTGCCAAGTTTTTTTGCCGCTCACCGAACCGGTCTATATCTCTCTGTAGACTCTTTGTGTCATCCTCCCCACTTGCCCTCTCCTTCAATGTATTCATGCTGTTCATCTCAACCACTCACTGTGGTAGTGAGTTCCACATTCTCACCACTCTCTCGGTAAAGAGGTTTCTACTGACATTCCTATTGGATTATTGATCCCTTCGTAATCTGAAAAGATTTCATCCGGTCAGTTTTCTCTTATCGAGAGAAAAGCACCCAGCCTTTCCTGAGGTTTCAATGCTCACAATTCTGGCTTTAATCTTGAGATTCTTTGTATCTTCTCCAGTGCCTCTATTTCCTTTTTCGAAAAGTAGATCACTGTATAGTCTAACCCTGATTCTAAACAAGTTGATCATAAGTTCCCTGATTTCCAAGTCAATCCCTGGACTGGACGCCAATATATGGGATCTCTATTGAAGGAAGAGTTAAGGTTATTACCGAGGCTGGAGAGTGGATTGATGAGATTGGCACCAGGGATAGGGGACTTCAGTTAGCTGGAGGGACTGGAGCAACTGAAATTTCTCTCTTCAGATCAGTCAATCGGGATAGGAAATGGGCCATTAATCCGGTCATGTCTATCCCAGTTCTCTGGAGAGCAAACCATTCAGTACCATTGCCCTATAACCCTGAAATCTAATCTCCCACAAGTGCCCATCCAATTTCATTTCAAAAATGTTTGCTTTCTCTGCTTCTGCTACCCTCGTGGCTGAGAGTGCCGAGGTCATTACCACTGGCTGCATAAAAATATTCTTCCTCACAACCCCCCCCCCCCCCCCCACATTTCTTGACCCAAAGTTTCAATCTGTGTCCCCCTCCTCCTTGCATCATCAGCGAATGGGAATACCTTTCCTTTATTCCCCTTGTCCAAACACATAAACGTGTCCAGCTCGATCAAAGCTCCCCTCAACGCCCTTTTCTCCAAGGGGAACAAGCCCACTTTCTCCAACCGAACTTTGTCGCTAAAATGGAAACAATTATGGGGAAAAGGCTGGAGAATGGCACTGGGCCACAATGCTTGTTTACAGAGGCGGTGTAGACACGATGGGACAAATGGTCTCCTTCTGCACAGTAACAATTCTGTGATTCCCCATCCCTGGAACCATTCTGATTAATCTCCTCTGCACCCTTTCAATGACCCTCACATCCTTCCTGAAGTGTGCTGACCAGAACTGGACTCAATACTCTAGTTGTGGCCTAACCAGAGCTTTAGAAATGTTCCGCATAACTTCCCTGTCTTTGTACTCAATACCTTTATTTCTGAAGCCCAAGATCCCATTTGCTTTGCTAATTCCTTCCTCACTCTGTTCTGTCACCTTCAATATCTTGCACAAGAACTCCCAGTTTTATTTGTCCCTGTTCACTCTTTAGAACTGTGTTATTCAGTCTACATTGCCTCTCCCTATCCCTTCTGCCAAATCACATCTCTTCACATTCTCCATATTAAACTCCATCTGCCACTTCAGAGAATGTTTGCGGAGATTTTAGAGTTAAGCTGAAGACTCTGCTCTCTTTAATGTCACCCACAATGGAAGACAAGTCTCTGCCTTTCAATGAGGCTCATAGAGCACAGGAAGTAATTCAGCTAATTGTGCTCCTGCTGGCTGTGGCAAACATGTTGTTTCATATGTTTTACAAAATAATACTTGCAGTTTTGGGAATTGGAATTCCTTTAAATGTAGATAGATAGAAATTAACAGAACTCTGATGTAAATGCAAGTGAAACAAGCCTGGGTTAATGACAGTGAAAAGGTAGCCGTTGTTGATTTAATAAGGTCAGAGTCAATGGTGTGAACAGTTAAACAATGTATGATCCATCATGACTTTATTTCCTCACAGAGGCAGTTTGCAGGCTGTGTGGACAATCGGCAGGAACTGTGGGACTAAAAGCCCAGAGGTCCATTCTGAACCAGGAGTGTTCCCAATATTTAAATCCCTCCGCAAGAAGATGGTAAAGCCCAAGCTTCGATTTAGATTTGCCATGTGTACCGAGGTACAGTGAAAAATATTGTTCTGAGTGGAGTCGAGGTAGACCACTGCATACGTGAAATACATAAGTACATTATGTAAAAACATGGGCATCAGGTGTCACATACAGAGGGCAGTGCTACAACTGTAGAGAAGACGCGTAAAGAGATTAATTCAGTCTATAAGAGGGTCATGCAGGTGTCGGTTAACAGCGCGGAAAAGCTGTTTCTGAATCTGTTGGTGCGTGTTCTCAGACTTTTGTTTCTTTTGCTGATAGAAAAGGTTGGAAGAGAGAATAACCCGAGTGGGAGGCGTCTTTGATTATGCTGCCCGCTTTCCCACGGCAGCGGGAGGTGTAGACAGAGTCAATGGATGGGAGGCAGGTTCGTGTGTTGGTCTGGGCTGTGTTCACGACTCTCTGTAGTTTCTTATGGAGTCCACAGTTTTGAGGTGTTAAAAATGAAAGTTTCTGAACCAAAAGCCAATGGAAGGACCCCTGTAAAATCCTGGAGATTGGCTGGAATACTAAGGAGACTTAAAGTGAATTGTGAAGAGCTTTGACACACCTTTGGGATGGTCCCAAGAACATGCAAATAAATCTTAAAGATATTGTTAAATGTAAGGGAATTATTTGGGGGTAGGTTGGGTGGGAAGAGAGTTAAAAAAAGTTGAACTGGGATTCCAGCGTAAATCATTATTAACTATAGTGTCGAGTTCATAGTTCTGGTTTTAATTTAATTTTAAATATCTAGTAAAGTTTGTTTTTGTTTAAAAACATGACATTTTGTGTCTCCATTCTTTCAGTTAATCACTGGGTGTTTGAGTTTCTCTTTAAACATTTACCGTCCCGACCAGGATCATAACAATATGGATAAACAATGTTTCAAAATAAATTGAAGAAAAAATATGTTTTTCCTTACTTTATATGTTACCCCTCTCTGAGGATACCCAATAATATATTAGTGAGCAATCTTTTTGTGAAACAAGATAATTGATTCCTAAAAATTGAACTAATTGTCGTTCCTTCTGAAGCAGGAGGGCTATCTCCCAGCACAGAGGGTCATTAGGGATTTTTCCCCTAGACTAATTGACAGGGATTATACCCTCCAACCATCTGAAGTGAATTCTCTACATGAATCATCCTGGCCAGTCCAGTTGTCAACTTGAAGTTAGGCTGATCAGCGGAGTGTTTCTGCAGCATTTCATCGATCACCGTGTGATTCCTTTCACAGAGTCCTTCGCTGAAAGGACTTTCAGCTGCAATGTTCATGACCAAAATGTCCATATTTTCTTGCAGGTCTCCAAACTCGTCATTAATAAATTCACCTCCATCATCAGTCAGACACTGAGCTGGTGCCCCAGATCCAATCCCTGTCCATTTCTCAATGACTTGTCGAGAATAACCCTTTTGGCCTTGCCATGTATTATTGGAGAAAAACTAAATCGGGTTACCACTTAGTTACCATGTCTAAAGTTTAGAATGAAAGTATTTCTGTCTTTGTCCCATACCTTTAGATTCATGGCAACTGCCTCGTTAAAATCACGGACAAAGGGAAGGTTTATAATAGGGTGTGATGGCGTGCTCCCACTCCTTTTGCAGATTTCACACTTTGCACTAATCTCTTTTAGAATAAAATTCCTACAGTGCACCAGAGTCTTTGAAAGGGCACCTTACCTAGGAATACTCCCCCGCCCTATCCCTGTAACCCCACTTCACCTTTTGAACACTAAAGGGCAATTTAGCAAAGCCAATCCACCTAACCTGCACATCTTTGGTCTGTGGCAGGAAACAGGAGCATCCAGAGGAAACCGACACAGACAGGGAAAGTGCAAACTCTACACAGTCATCCAAGGCCAGAATTGAACCCGGGTCCCTTGCGCTATGAGGTAGCAGTGCTAACCACTGTGCCACCGTGCCAGAGCCTTTTATATGCATCAACCAACCCGGTACCTTTTAGCAGGTTTTTTCATCTTTGACAGCAAGGATGTCTGCAGCTGAAAGGACTTTCTGCAGCTTTGAGACTATTTTTTCTCTGATTCTTATCAGCTAATGCTATTAATCCTTCTCAAACACTCTGATCAGAGACGCCAGGTATAATTAAGGGGATATGATAGTATTCTGATGGAGTAAACTTCAGATGCAGTGACTCTCTAAAACCAATTGCCTTATCTTGCTCCATGTTCAGTTGCATTCATACCTTGTTCATGGAAGGTTTACTCAACAGAAAGGGTATTTCACTAGAAATTACACCAGTCCTGGTCAACTGCCTTACTTCAGCTATTTTACATTAAAGTCACTTAAAGAGTGTTGATTTAATGTCTTGACATCACCAAACTGAAACATGGAGAGCTTTCTTACTCCTGAACCTTGTGTCGTTCTTCGCCAGGAGGTGATCTTCATCAATCTGACCCAATACTGTCGAGGTGCAGGCACTAAGCAAAGGGCTTGTGAGGAAAGGTTGGACAGGCTAAGGCTTGTATCCCGTGGAGCTTAAGTAAGATTGAAACATATAAGATCCTAAGGGGTGGAAGTGGAGATGATGTTTCCTCTTGTTGGAGAATCTCGAACTGGGTCACCTTTATCATATATATTTTTATTAAGAGTTTTTCCGTTTTTACAAATAACACAACAAACCCTCAACTGGTACAGCAATCCTTCTGTGTGCATAAATACAGAAAAAGACAGGATTAAACTTGGTGCCTCCGTTTATACCGGGGGAAACGGTGAATGGATAAACTGGAGAAAGAGGGAGAAGAGGATAAAGCCATGAAAACAGGGTAAAATGGTTCACGCCTTCACATGTAGCGATCGCTCATACAGCTAAAGAAAATCTCGGATAAGATTTCCATACCCCGCTGAGGTTTGCTCCAAAACAGACTTTCCCTCAATTCCAATCAGAATGAGGTGCCAGGGACACTTTGTGATGTATTTTTCTCAGATCAGAGACCTGTCTGCACCATTCCAGGGTCCAGTCAACATTCTTTAACCCCAAAATAAAGAAAAGGTACAGAAATAATTCACAAAACCTTTTGTCCGAAGATGGGATATTTTACATTCAACCACAAGATGCAACAAATCCCCAAAATTAAGTTCAGTAAAGTGATCATTATTCCATATAATATATATATTATATACACACACGCAGCATATATTCATACAATCGGTTCAGATTCTAATTGACATGGTCAGTGGATCCCTTCACACGGAGAATAAAAGGATATTGAAAAGTATGAGGGATCTCAGGATAAAGCCATGAACATGGCCCTATGGTGCACACTCTGCTCCATAAAACAACCAAGGATTCTACACCTTGCCAAGGCTCACGACACAAAAGACCTCACTCCTCAGTGTAAAAGCAAGGATTATAGCACATAAAAAACACAGGTAAATACTGCACAGCCCTCATGTCATACAACCTCATGTCATACAACCTCCTAAGGGCTGTTGTCACAGGGTAACAGGCAACAACACCTCACTGCTCGTATATCATACACCCTTGCTGGGATAAAAGGCAATAACACAAAATCAGGAGTTAAGTCACAGAGGAACAAAGATCAGGATTAATGATGAACTGCAGAATAACATAACCATCCAGGGTGATTGGAAAGGTCACAGCCACCAAGAATCATGGAGCAACAATCTGAATCCATCCAGAGATCCCCCGAAGCCCCTGCACCTCCGCCATGTTGTCGTCCCAAAACGCCCATAAACAATTACCGAGATGGGGCTGGTTTAGCACAGTGGGCTAAACAGCTGGCTTGTAATGCAGAACAAGGCCAACAGCATGGAATGCCAGCGGAGGTGGTAGAGGCGGGTACGACAGCATCATATAAAATTCATCTGGACAGATATATGAACGTGTGGGGAGCAGAGAGAGGTAGACCTTGGAAAATAGGCAACAGGTTTAGATAAAGGATCTGGATCGGCGCAGGCTGGGAGGGCCGAAGGGCCTGATCCTAAGCTGTAATTTTCTTTGTTCCTGGAACATAACACAGATCATACAGGTCAGGATCAAATAATTATGGCTTGTGCATCTGAATAATGAAGGGCAGCACGGTGGCGCAGTAGTTAGCACTGCTGCCTCACGGCGCCAAGGCACAAGGTTCGATCCTGGCTCTGGGTCACTGTCCGTGTGGAGTTTGCACATTCTCCCAGTATTTGCGTGGGTTTCGCCCCCACAACCCAACCATTTGCAGGGTAGGTGGATTGGCTACGTTAAATTGCCTCTTAATTGGAAAAAATAAATTGGATACTGTAAATTTATTTTAAAAAGAGGATTAAAGGACGAGTGGTGCCAGGGCTCGCAAAAATGCAGCCGCCCCCCCCCCCCCCCCTGCTGATGTGTCCCCGAATTGACTGTATTGAACACAAAGATGATTGACTTGACTTTTATCCAGAATAATAAACACTATAACTGGGCTGATGATGATCAGCAGAGACAGACCCAGTTCAATCCGAGATCTGATTATCAGTAAAATCCAATCAGTGTAGTTAGAGGTGAACTCACTGGTGACTCCGGACATGGGATAACTAATCAAATCCATTCCCACTTTCAGACTGGGTGCACCACCTCGCCCCGCTGTGAATTTGCTGGTGTACAGTCAGGTTAATAGTGAACCCAGTCCCACAGTGAGCGTAGGTGATTGATCTCTCATCAGTGTGAACATGTTGATGGGACATCAGTTCCTGGGAACCTACAACACATCCTTCAATCTGTGCATTGAACCTGTCTCTCCTCAGTGTGAACACAGTATTCCGGAAGGATGGCTGAATGAATTCATTCCTTCACTTGGAGCACGAGAGCGGATCTCTCCTCACTGTGAAGCCACTGGTGTTTCAGCAAGATGGATGAACGAGTGAATCCCTTCCCACACACAGTGCAGGTAAATGGCTTCTCCCCAGAGTGAACCCATCTGTGTGACAGTAGGTCAGATGACTGAGTGAATCCCTTCCCACACACAGAGCAGGTGAACGGCCTCTCCCCAGTGTGAATTCGCTGATGTATAATGAGGACAGATGATTGTTTGAACCCAGTCCCGCAGTGAGAGCACCGGAACGGTTTCTCGTCAGTGTGAAGACGCTGATGGTACATCAGCTCCCTGGTACTTTTAAAGCACTTCCCACAGTCTGAGCATTTAAAAGGTCTTTCATCAGTGTGAACTCTCTGGTGTGTCAGCAGGTGGGATGACTGAGTGAATCCCTTTCCACACTTGGAGCAGATGAATGGCCTCTCTCCAGTGTGAATTCGCTGGTGTGTCAGCAGGTGGCAGAACTGAGAGAATCCTTTTCCACACACGGAGCAGGTGAAGGGTTTCTCCCCGGTGTGACTGCGCCGATGAGTTTCCAGGTCAGACGGGGATCTTAATCCCTTCCCACAGTCTCCACATTTCCACGGTTTCTCCCCGTGCGACAAGCGTTTGTGTTTTGACAGGCCAGTTGATCGGCTGTAGCCTCGCCCACACACAGAACACGTGTATGGTTTCTCCCCACTGTGAACGGTGCGTTTTCCTTCCATGTTCAAAATCCGTAAGTTGGGAGGCTCGATCTGATCCTGATGTGATGTTTGATTTTAGTTTTCTGACTCCAAATCCTCATCTTCTGATATCCTGTGAAATTGATTTAAACGAGAAAAAAGGGAGTGAGAGAGAACCCACAAAAACACAAAGGTAGGTTGTGAAATTGAGCTGAATGATTCTGGTCATTTGTGGGTCACTCGGAAAACGGGACCATGAAAACTATTGAATTGTCATAAAAACCCAACTGGATTCACAGCTCCTCCTGTTTCTGGGAAAAGGCCCGGAGCTGCTAACTCAAGCCCTGCAGGCTCTTATTCGGAGCTTGCGGCCTAAACAAAGTATTTCTGAAGCCTTCCCAGCCGGAATGCGGCCTCAATTCCCCGCTGCCCCCGGGGAGCCCATTCCTCCCTCCGCCTGACCGACTCTCGCCCGCGGCACAAACCCTCCCGCCCAGGGCTCAGCAAAATGACACTGCGCATGCTCCAGAGACCCACCAGAACGGCGCGTGCGCATTCGC
Organism: Scyliorhinus canicula; assembly: GCF_902713615.1. Taxonomy (NCBI): domain Eukaryota; kingdom Metazoa; phylum Chordata; class Chondrichthyes; order Carcharhiniformes; family Scyliorhinidae; genus Scyliorhinus; species Scyliorhinus canicula. Next base: position 1,954,006 of record NW_024055461.1, read on the forward strand.
TTCCTGTCGTCTCAATAGGACATATTCACACCCGCAAGGAATGTTGGGTAGCAGCTTCGCCATTGAATATCCAAAAAGGAAACAGAAGATCATTTTATTAACCTTTTGAAATGCAATAATTGAAAACACATACACATAAATCCGAGTGAATTTGCGCTCTGCTATATTTTATTTCTCAAAGTGATTTAAACCATCTGTTGGAAGACACTCAGCTTTTAAAGCTTTTTTCCACTCCCTTCCTCAAGAGGTGTTGGCTCTGGTTGCGTTTAATTCCACCGTCACTGATTCTTCTTGCTTTCGCTCTCTATCTGAATAATCACTGGTTTTCTAGAATGATAGAGCATAGATGGAAACCATTCAGCCCATTATGCCTGTACTGACTCGTTGGAAGATCTATCCAATTAATTCCACTGTCCTGCTGTCTGAGTCAAAACAATGTGTGTCTGACGCTGTCGTATTGCAAGAGGCGAAGGGAAAGCGTTTTCCAGCTGGTTACTTCTCAGACACATTCATCCCTGTGGTTGAATAGTGCACTAAACAGAGATTAAAGGCTGACTCAAATATAGGCAAAATGTGCTGCAAAATCTCAGCAGGTCTGCCAGCATCTGTGGAAATTAAAAGTGTTTTGAATCCAACATGACATCTTCAGAATTGATCTGCCATAATCACAGAATCACACAGTGCAGAAGAAGCTCTTTGGGCCATCGAGTCTGCACCGACACATACAAAACACCTGACCTGTCGACCTAATCCCATTTACCTGCACTTGGCCCATAGCTTGGGACTGGTGGAGGGCCTGGGATGAATTGAAATGAAATGAAAATCGCTTATTGTCATGAGTAGGCTTCATATGAAGTTACTGTGAAAAGCCCCTAGTCGCCACATTCCGGCGCCTGTTCGGGGAGGCTGTTACGGGAATCGAACCGTGCTGCTGGCCTGCTTGGTCTGCTTTCAAAGCCAGCGATTTAGCCCTGTGCTAAACAGCCCCTATGGGCAGCGGTGTTGATACTGGGAGGAATAGGGTACGAGGGATTGGGACTGGGATGGAAGCAGTGTTGCTACTGGGAGGGCACAGTAAGAAGTCTTACAACACCAGGTTAAAGTCCAACAGGTTTGATTCAAACACGAGCTTTCAAACCTGAGGAAGGAGCTGCGCTCCGAAAGCTCGTGTTTGAATCAAACCTGTTGGACTTTAACCTGGTGTTGTAAGACTTCTTACTGTGCTCACCCCAGTCCAACGCTGGCATCTCCACATCATGGCTACTGGGAGGAATAGAGTACAAGGGATTGGGACTGGTGGAGGACCTGGGATGGGCTGTGGTGTTGATGAGTTGAAGCTTGCGTTCCTTACCATCTGTAAGAAACAGGAAAAGATTCCTATTAAGACGTCGAATGATGCGAAGGATTAAATGAAACTGGGGACAGGGACAACTTTGAGAGAGAGTAAGACGGTGCTGCTGGAGAGAGATGTCGAGTGTCTTCATGTGGCACCACATGGCACTGAGTGTGGCTTTCAGGATGCAGCGAGAGCAGCAGTTGGAAGAATGTTGTATATCCTGGTGGTACCTGTAATCCTGGAGGTTACATGCAGGGTGAAATTTAAGTTGAAATCCCCGTGGGGGAGACTTACCATTTCTCAATCAGTCCCAATCCCTTGTTCTCCATTTCTCCCAGTATCAACACCGCTGCCCATCCCAGGCCCTCCACCAGTCCCAATCCCTCGTACCCCATTTATCCCAATCCCAGCCCTTGCCGCGTTTTCATCATACCCACTGACCCTGACCTGCCCCTCTCTGAGGCTGAGCGTGTTGTTCTCAGCAAAGGACTCAGCTTTGTACCCTTATGTCCCCACCTCAATGAATTCCGGGCTCGACATGATGTTGAACTCTTCTTTCGTTGCCTTTGTCTCCGTGCCCACTTCTTTGGGCAAGAATCCTCCCCCCATTCCACTGATCCTTTCATGTGCCTCCAACATTCTGCCTCCAAGTGGACCCCCCCCCCCCCCCCCCCCCCCCCCCCCGGGCCGGGACAATTACCTGCCCTCGATCTTTTCATTGAGAACTATCGACGGGACATTGGCCGTCTTAATTTTTCTGCCCCCCTCACCCATTCCAACCTATCTCCTTCTGAACTTACTGCTCTTCACTCTGTCAGGTCTAACCCTGACTTTGTCATCAAACCTGCCGACAAAGTGGGTGCTGTTGTCGTCTGGCGCACTGACCTCTACCTCGCAAAGGCTGAGCGCCAACTCTCCGATACTTCCTCTTACCTCCCACCTGGACCATGCCCAGACCACTGAACATCAAACCATTATCTCCAACACTGTTAGTGACCTCATTTCCTCCGGATGCCTTCCCCCTACGGCTTCCAATCTCATAGTCCCCCAACCCCGGACAGCCCGCTTTTACCTACTTCCCAAAATCCACAAAAAGGACTGTCCCGGCAGGCCCATTGTGTCAGCATGCTCCTGCCCCACTGAACTTATTGCCTCTTATCTTGACTCCATCCTCACTCTTCTGGTCCATTCCCTCCCCAGCTACATCCGGGATTCCTCTGATGCCCTGCGTCATATTGACAGCTTCCAGTTCGTGGGCCCTAACCGCATTCTATTCACCATGGATGTGCAATCCCTCTACACCTCCATCCCACACCAGGATGGCCTGAGAGCCCTTCGCTTCCTTCTCGAAAAGAGACCCGGACAATCCCCATCCACCACCACTCCTCCGCCTGGCTGAACTCGTTCTATCTCTCAACAACTTCTCCTTTAACTCATCTCACTTTCTCCAAATCAAAGTTGTAGCAATGGGTGCCCACATGGGTCCTAGCTATGCTTGCCTGTTTATGGGGTATGTGGAACATTCCTTGTTCCAGGCCTATCCGGGCCCCCTGCCACAACTCCTTTACCGATACATTGATGACTATTTTGGTGCCGCGTCATGCTCTCACCCGGACCTGGAAAAATTCATCAACTTCGCTTCCAGTTTCCACCCCTCCATCACTTTCACCTGGACAATCTCAGATACTTCCCTTCCTTTCCTTGATTTTTCTGCCATTTCCGGCAATAGACTATCCATTAATATCCACTACAAGCCCACTGACTCCCACAGCTATCTGGACTACAGCTCTTCACACCCTACACCCTGTAATGACTCCATCCCTTTCTCTCCACTCCTTCGCCTCCATCGTGTTTGTTCTGACGATGCCACTTTCCAAAATGGGGCTTTGAAAATGTGTTCCTTCTTCCTCGACCGTGATTTCCCACCTACAGTTGTGAACAGGGCCCTCAACAGTGTGCGGTCCATCTCCCGTGCCACTACCCTAGCCCCCTCCACTCCCTCCCAGAACAAGGATAGAGCCCCCCTCGTTCTCACAATTCATCCCACCAGCCTCCGTATGCAAAGCATAATCCTCTGCCATTTTCACCAACTCCAGCGTGATGCCACCACCAAACACATCTTCCCTTCACTCCCTCTGTCAGCATTCCGCAGAGACCGTTCCATCCGAGATAATCTAGTCCACTCCTCCACCATACCCAGTACCTCTCCCATCACCCATGACACCTTCCCATGCAATCGCAGAAGGTGTAACACCTGCCCCTTTACCTCTTCCATGCTTCACATTCCAGGCCCAAAACACTAATTCCAGGTTAAGCAGCGTTTCACTTGCACCTCTTTCAATCTGGTCTATTGCATTCGCTGCTCCCAATGTGGTCTCCTCTATATCGGAGAGACAAAATGCAGACTGGGAGATCGCTTTGCTGAGGATCTTCGGTCTGTGCACATTCAGGATCCTGACCTTCCTGTTGCATGCCATTTTAACAAAAGACCCTGCTCTCACTGTCTTACCATTTATTTATTTCCTGCACCTTTCTCCTCTTTGCTTCCCCCTTCCCCTCCCCCCCAGTTCATCCTCTGATGTTAGGTTCCCTGCTGTTTGATCTTTCACATCTTTTGTCCTCTCTGGGGACTGCCATTAACACTCTTTCACCTTGGTATCTGTCGCCATTAGCACCCGGTTTCCCTGGGTTTCTGTGGCTATGACTCATCTTTCATTCTCACTCCACAGTATAAATATTTCCCACTCTCTCTGTCTGTTAGCTTTGACAAAGAGTCATCGGACTCGAAACGTTAGCTCTTTTCTCTCCCTCCAGATGCTGCCAGACTTGCTGAGATTTTCCAGTATTTTCCCTTTCGTTTCAGATTCCAGCATCTGCAGTAATTTTATTTTATCCTGCTTCAGACAGTGGAGGGTGGTTCACATCAGAGGATGGGGAGAGGGGATACTAATTAAGAGCTTACACTTTACACTCAAATCAATGAGGAATCTGATCTCTGGCAAGGAAGGAAACCCTGGCAGGTGGGTGGGGAGGATTCACAAACACCCGCTGGAGGTCCCAAACCCCCAATAAGACCCATTGGTTTTATTGTCAGTCTGCAGACAGGAGCTGGAGAACTGAACCCAGGCAGAGGAGAGGGAGGGAGAAAACTGGGAGTGGAGGAAAGAAATGGTGCAGATGGTGAGATGGGTTTGGATTTCAGTCCAGGGAGGAGGGAGAGTGTGTGGGACGGGGATTTACAGCTATGGGGGAACAACAGAGAAACAAATGTTCCAGAAAACTAGAATTGTCTCTTCAAAATTTCTATCCTATCCTGGACTGACAGTGAAGACTTTTGTAAATTCCTTTTATAGATTGAGCGAGGAAACTGTAACGGAACAATCTCTGAAAAAGATTGAATCAGGACCTGAATATCAAAGTGGAATGAGAAACAATTGTTCCATCTGAAATAAATATTTAAAACATCAATGTGGCAGGAAAAGCATCGAGATACACACGAAGCTGAATGAGAGAGTTCCAGTGAACTGACTGTGAAAAGAGCTTTAACCAGTTACACAGCCTGAAAAAACACACCATTCACAGTGGGGAGAAACCATACACCTGTTCTGTGTGTGGATGGGACTTCAACTGATCATCTAACCTGGACAGACACAAGGACTGTGAGACGGGATTCAAATGCCCATCCATGCTAGAAACTCATTGTCACAGTCACACCGGGGGAGACCATTCACTTGCTGTGTGTTGCAAGGGATTCACCAAGTTATCCAGTCTCCAGTCACACCAGCTCATTCACACTCAGGAGAAACCATTCAGCTGCACTTTCTGTGGAAAGAGCTTCAGACAGTCAGGCACCCTCATTACACACCGGCGAGTTCACACAGGGGAGAGGCTGTTCACCTGCTCCTTGTGTGGGAAGGGATTCACAAAATCATCCAACTTGCTGACGCACAAGCAAATTCACACTGGGGTGAGGCCATTCGCCTGCTCTGATTGTGGAAAAGGATTTACCGATTCATCCTGCCTCCTGTCACACCAACAAACTCACACTGAGAAGAGACCATTCAGCTGCACATATTGTGTAAAGAGCTTCAGGAGTTTACACCTCATTTCACACCAACGTGTTCATACCGGAGAGAGACCATTCACCTGCTCCGAGTGTGGGAAGAGTTTCATTAATTCGTCCAACCTTTTGGCGCACCAACTAATTCACAAGTGATTGCAGAGATTGGATTCTTCTCTTAATCATTACTGGTTTGTACATTACACACAGAGACACCTCCATTATCCACCAGAAAGAAGGGGAATGGGAATTGGCAGAGAAGCGAGAGTCTCTAAATGTTACCCTTCCCGTCTGGAACAGATGCCCCTGAGCACGGGAATGGTGACACGTTCAATTCAAGTACTGGACTGTAAGAAATCACCGTCTAATAATCTAAGGTTTCGAAGGATGAGGGTGGGATCTTCTTGAAACTTACAGGATACTGAGAGGTCTCAGTAGAATGGAGGGGGAGAGGATGTTTCCACTCGTAGGAGAACTACAACCAGAGGGCACAGCCTCAGATTGAAGGTATGATCTTAAGAGATGAGGAAGAAGGGCAGCAGGTGGCGCAGTCACCCTGCTGCCTCACAGCGCTGAGGTCCCAGGTTCGATACCGGCTCTGGGTCACTGTCCATGTGGAGTTTACACATTCTCCCCGTGTTTGCGTGGCTTTCGCCCCCACAACCCAAAGATGTGCAGGTTAGGTGGATTGGCCATGGTAAATTGCCCCTTAATTGGAAAAAAATGAATTGGGTACACTAAATGTAAAAAAAAGCAGAAAAAAAGATGAGGAAGAATTGTTTCAGCCAGAAGGTGGTGAACCTATGGAACTCTTTGCTGCAAAAGGCTGTGGAGCTCAAATCACTGAGTATCTTTAAGACAGAGATCAATGAATGAAATGAAATGAAAATCGCTTATTGTCACGAGTAGACTTCAAATAAATTTACTGTGAAAAGCCCCTGGTCGCCACATTCCGGCGCCTATTCGGGGAGGCTGTTATGGGAATCGAACCGTGCTGCTGGCCTGCTTGGTCTGCTTTCAAAGCCAGCCCTGTGCTAAACAGCCCCAGGTCAATAGGTTCTTGATTAATACGGGGATCATAGGTTATGAGGAGAAGGCAGGAGAATGGGCCTCACGGTAGCATGGTGGTTAGCATCAATGCTTCACAGCTCCAGTGGTCCCAGGTTCGATTCCCGGCTGGGTCACTGTCTGTGTGGAGTCTGCACGTCCTCCCCGTGTGTGCGTGGGTTTCCTCCGGGTGCTCCGGTTTCCTCCCACAGTCCAAAGATGTGCGGGTTAGGTGGATTGGCCATGCTAAATTGCCCATAGTGTAAGGTTAATGGGGGGATTGTTGGGTTACGGGTATACGGGTTACGTGGGTTTAAGTAGGGTGATCATTGCTCGGCACAACATCGAGGGCCGAAGGGCCTGTTCTGTGCTGTACTGTTCTATGTTCTATGTTCTAATGGGGCAGATTCGACGGGCCAAATGGCCTAATTCTGCTCCTATGTCTTATGGTCTTATGAAGACAGATTCCACAGCAGCTTGCTGGCTGACAAACACAGGATAGGTCTGTATTCTAAAGACATGTCTCTAGCACAGGCGCTGGAAAAGTCATTTCTAAGCTGAATACAATTGGATCTCGTGACCCACAGTAAACCAACTATCTGCGGTTTGACTCCGTAAAGATTAAAACTGGCTTTCAAGAGAAAAATATTACTTTGCTAGGAACATAATTTCAAAGTAATACTTCAACACATTGGCTTCTGCCAGTTAAACGTTCAGAGGAGACGACCGCCACCAGGTACAGAGACCAGCTCTCACTCTGCATCATCCATTTGTCTGTCCTCTGGGACTGGTGAACCATTCTCACTCCCTGAGCTTCAAGACTCTCTTTCTGAAAGGGCTCCAGCCATGAGTCTGCAGCATGTTGAGCATTTCTTTTTTTTTTTTAAATAATTTTTATTGAAATTTTTCGATACAAACATTTACCCCTACTACATTTTAAATTATAACACAACAAATCCCCCCTGGAAAACTCCTCCCCACGCCCTCCCCCGCGCGCACCCCCCCACCCTCCCCCCCCCCCCCCCCCCCCCCGCGCTACCAGTCTAGCAACCAAACCGTTTTTTCCCTTTCTGCCGATGGCCTCGGGCAGTCATTGCCCGCGACCCCCCGCTGACGTGCTCCCTTCGTTGCTATCCCCCCCCCTCCCTTTCCCCCCCCCCCCTTTCTCCCCGGGTTGCTGCTGTTTCGGCCTCCAGTTCCTATCTCTGATCCAGAAAGTCAAGGAAGGGCTGCCACCGCCGGAAGAACCCCTGTACCGACCCTCTCAGGGCGAATTTGATTCTTTCCAATTGGATGAAGCTTGCCATGTCGTTTAACCAGGTGTTAACACTTGGTGGCCTTGTGTCCCTCCACTGAATCAAGATCCTTCTCCGAGCTACCAAGGACGCAAAGGCCAATATTCCGGCCTCCCCTGCCTCCTGTACTCCTGGCTCCACCCCAACCCCAAAAATCGCTAGCCCCCACCCTGGTTTGACCCTGGTTCCCACCACTCTCGATACCGTCCCCGCCACCCCCTCCCAGAACTCTTCCAGTGCCGGGCACATCCAGAACATATGTACATGGTTCGCAGGGCTTCCCGAACACCTAACACACCTGTCCTCACCCCCGAAGAACCGACTCATCCTAGTCCCCGTCATATGGGCTCTGTGCAGCACCTTAAATTGGATGAGGCCCAACCTTGCGCACGACGACGACGAATTGACCCTCTCTAAGGCATCCGCCCATGTCCCATCTTCTATCTGCTCTCCCAGCTCCGCTTCCCACTTGTCTTTCAGCTCCTCTATCGATACCTCCTCCACCTCCTGCATTATTTTGTAGATGTCCGAGACCTTCCCTTCTCCGACCCAGACCCCTGACAGCACCCTATCACTCACCCCTCTATCGGGAAGCAAGGGAAATCCTTCCACCTGTCGTCTGGCAAATGCCTTCACCTGCAGGTATCTAAACGTGTTCCCCTAAACTTGTAAACACAAGGCCACCAAGTGTTAAGCTCAAATTTCTCCTCCAGCTCTCCCAGGCTCGCAAACCTCCCCTCTATGAACATGTCCCTCAGTTGCCTGATGCCCGCCCTGTGCCAGCTCTGGAATCCCCCGCCAGTGTTCCCCGGGACAAATCTATGGTTCCCTCTCAGTGGCGCCGCCATCAGACCCCCCACTTCCCCCCTGTGTCGCCTCCACTGCCCCCAGATTTTCAGGGTGGCCGCCACTACCGGACTCGTGGTATACCTTGTGGGGGGGAGCGGCCATGGTGCCGTTACTAGCGCCCCCAGGCTTGTATTGCCGCAGGACGCCCTCTCCATACGTTTCCAAGCTGCCCCCTCCCCCTCCATCACCCACTTGCGCACCATCGATGCGTTCGCCGACCAGTAGTATCCGGAAAGATTGGGTAGCGCTAATCCTCCCCTGTCCCTACTCCGTTCCAAGAAAATCCTTCTCACTCTAGGGGTGCCATGTGCCCACACATAGCCCATAATGCTGCTAGTTACCTTCTTGAAGAAGGCCCTGGGGAGAAAGATGGGCAAGCACTGAAACAGAAACAAGAACCTCGGGAGGACCGTCATTTTGACTGACTGCACCCTCCCTGCTAGCGACAGCGGTACCATGTCCCACCTCTTGAACTCCTCCTCCATCTGCTCCACCAGCCTTGAAAAGTTCAGCTTGTGGAGGGTCCCCCAGTTCCTTGCCACCTGCACCCCCAAGTACCTGAAGCTCTTTACTGCTCTCTTAAAGGGGAGCCGCCCAATTCCCTCCCCCTGATCTCCCGGGTGTATCACAAAGACCTCACTTTTACCCACATTTAATTTATATCCCGAAAAGTCCCCAAACTCCGCTAGTATTTCCATTACCTCCGGCATTCCCCCTTCCGGGTCCGCCACATATAACAACAAATCATCCGCATAGAGTGATACCCGATGTTCCTCCCCTCCCCTTGTCAGTCCTCTCCACCCCCCTGAACCCCTCAGTGCCATCGCCAACGGTTCGATCGCTAATGCAAATAGTAAGGGGGATAGGGGGCATCCCTGCCTGGTACCTCGATGGAGCCCAAAATACTCTGACCTCCTCCCGTTTGTAACCACACTTGCCATCGGGGCCGAATACAGCAGCTTCACCCACTTGATAAATCCCTCCCCAAACCCAAACCGTTCCAGCGTCTCCCACAGGTATTCCCACTCCACCCTATCGAATGCCTTCTCCGCATCCAGTGCTACCACTATCTCAGCCTCCCCCTCCACTGCTGGCATCATAATCACATTCAACAGTCTCCGGACATTTGTGTTAAGTTGTCGTCCCTTTACGAACCCCGTCTGGTCCTCATGGATTACCCCTGGCACACAATCCTCTATTCTGGTTGCCAGGACCTTTGCCAACAGTTTGGCATCTACATTCAAGAGGGAGATAGGCCTGTAGGACCCGCACTGTACAGGGTCTTTGTCCCGCTTCAGGATCAAGGAGATCAGGGCCTGTGACATTGTCGGGGGCAGAACCCCCCCCTCTCGCGCCTCATTGAAGGCTCGCACCAGCACTGGACCCACCAAGTCCACATACTTCTTATAAAATTCCACCGGGAACCCATCCGGCCCCGGCGCCTTCCCCGCCTGCATCTGGCCTATCCCTTTAACTAGCTCCTGCAGCTCTATCGGCGCCCCCAGCCCCTCCACCCGTTCCTCCTGGACCTTTGGGAACCTCAATCTATCGAGGAAGTTCTCAATTCCCCCCCTCCTCCTGGGCGGCTCAGACCGGTACAATTCCCTGTAGAAATCCCTGAAGACCCCGTTCACCTCTTGCCCCTTCTGCACTACGTTCCCTCCCTTCTCTCTCACTCCCCCAATCTCTCTGGCTGCATCTCGCTTGCGCAGCTGGTGTGCTAGCATCCTGCTCGCCTTTTCCCCGTACTCATAGGGTACTCCTGTGCCCTTCTCCATTGCGTCTCCGCCTTCCTAGTGGTCAGTAGGTCAAACTGGGCCTGTAAATTGCGCCGCTCCCTCAACAGCCCCTCCTCTGGTGTCTCCGCATATCTCCTGTCCACTTCTATAAGTTCCCCCACCAGTCTCTCCCTCTCCTGCCTCTCCTTCCTTTCTCTGTGTGCCCTTATGGAGATCAGCTCTCCTCTGATCACTGCTTTCAGGGCCTCCCAGACTACCCCCACCTTCACCTCGCCCGTGTCGTTCGTGCCCAGATATCTCTCAATGCCCTTCCGGACCCTTCCGCACACCTCATCGTCCGCCAGCAGCCCCACATCCAGGCGCCACAACGGGCGCTGGTCCCGTGCTTCCCCCAGTTCTACCTCTACCCAGTGTGGTGCATGGTCCGAAATCGCAATGGCCGAGTACTCCGTGTCCTGCACTCTCGAAATCAGCCCCCTGCTCAGTACAAAAAAGTCTATTCTGGAGTACACCCTGTGGACGTGGGAGAAAAAAGAATACTCCCTCGCCCTTGGCCTGCCAAATCTCCAAGGGTCTACCCCCCCCATCTGCTCCATGAACCCCCTTAGCACCTCTGCCGCTGCCGGCCTCCTATTCGTCCTGGAACTCGATCTGTCCAGCCCAGGGTCGAGCACTGTATTGAAGTCCCCCCCCATGATCAGGCCCCCTGCCTCCAGACCCGGAATGAGGCCCAACAGGCGCCTCATAAAACCCGCGTCATCCCAATTCGGGGCATACACATTCACCAGCACCACATTCTCTCCCTGCAGCCTACCCTTCACCATCACGTACCTACCCTCCTTATCTGCTACCACCTGCGCCGCCACGAACGACACCCTCTTTCCCACCAAAATCGCCACCCCCCGGTTCTTTGCGTCCAAGCCTGAGTGGAACACCTGTCCCACCCACCCCCTTCTCAGGCGTACCTGGTCTACTACTCTCAAGTGAGTCTCCTGCAACATTGCCACATCCGCCTGCAGTCCCTTTAGGTGTGAAAAAACCCTTGCTCTCTTGACCGGCCCATTCAGCCCCCTCACGTTCCAAGTAACCAACCGGGTCGCGGAGCGACCTGTCCCTTTCCCCTGTCTATTAGCCATGTCCTGTCCCCTGTTCGCCCCGGGTCGACCCTCCCCTTCTGACCCGTTCCCCATGGCGATGGCCCCCCCCCCCCTCTCTCCTCCCGTTCTTCCCTTCCCGTCCCCGGCCTTTCCAGCAGCAACCCGGTATCCCCCCCTAACCCCCCTTCCCCCCCCCCCCTGGCTAGGACCCCTCCTAGCCGCGGTGTATCCACCATCGTACTCCCGAGAGTCAGCTGATTTTCGCTGACCCGGCTGCCCCTGCCACACTCCGACTCCTCCCGATGTGGGGGGGGAGGGGCCTCCCCCCCCCCCCCTTACCATCCCTCTCTGACCCCGCTTCAGCGCGGGAAAAGCCGCCATTGCTGGCCACACCCCACTCTTCTCTCCTCCCCCTTCCTCCGTCCCGCGCGCGGGAAACAGGGGAAAGCCCGCGCTTTCGCCCGGCCACACCCTACCCTGCCATCTTCAATTCCACCCCCGTCCCCATCCAAGCCCATAAAAAAGCCCCCTTAAAACGAGAGGAAGAAAAAAGAGAAAAAGAAAACCCGCATAACCAACTTGCACCCCCCCCGTCCCGCCTCCCCAACTTAACAATATAACAATATAAATAACAAATCTCAAATAAATACATAAATACATAACTATGCCTGCATAACTAAATAACTACCCAATAATAACGTATTTAACCATCACCCTCCATCGAACAGAACAGTAACCATAACCCTTAAAGAACAGATCAAAAAACAGTAAAAAAAAGCCCCCCCTACAACAACAATAATTAAGGGAAGTTGGCAACGGGAAGAGACACACAAAAAGGAACAAAGAAACCCCCCATAACACAAGTTTCAAAGAAACCAAACGATCCATCAACTTTAACCAAGTTCCGACCTGGCCTAAGAAAGACATGGGCCACTTGATCAGTCAAGGGTACTCGGGCGGCCTCGACCACCGGCGTTCCCAAGTTCTAGTTCAGGTCCAGCTTTTCCTCCCGAACAAAAGTCCATGCCTCCTCTGGGGTCTCAAAGTAATGGTGCTGGTCCTTGTAGGTGACCCACAAGCGCGCTGGCTGCAGCATTCCGAACTTGATCCTCTTTGCGTGCAGCACCGCCTTCGTCCGGTTAAACCGGGCCCGCCGCTTTGCCACCTCCGCACTCCAGTCCTGATATATCCGCACCGTCGAATTCTCCCATTTGCTGCTTTTCTCCCTCTTGGCCCACCTCAGCACTTTCTCCCGATCACAGAAACGCTGGAATCGCACCAGCACCGCCCTCGGGGGCTCGTTCGCCCTAGGCCGCCTAGCCATGACCCGATATGCTTCTTCCAGCTCCAGAGGCGATGGACCGGCCCCCTCTCCCATCAGGGAGCTCAGCATCTCCGCTACATATTTCGGGAGATCAGGCCCCTCCAGGCCTTCTGCTAGGCCCAGGATCCTCAAGTTCTTCCGCCTCATTCGAGTGTCCAGCTCCTCAAAGCGGCTCTGCCATTTCAGGTGGAGTGCCTCGTGCACCTCCACCTTTCCCACGAGGACCGTGGCCTCCTCCTCCCTTGCAGTCATCTCCTGCTGCAGCTCTCTTATCGACGCCTCTTGGGTCGCCTGGGCCCCCATCAGCCTTGTGGTCGTCGCGTTCATGGACTCTAAGAGTTCCACTTTCAGCTCCGTAAAACACCGGAGGAGAGCAGCCTGCTGCTCCTCCGCCCATTTTCTCCAATCTTCTAGTGCGCCACCGGCCGCCATTTTGGTCCTCTTCCCCCGCTTTTTTCGGGGAGCTGCTGCCGCTTTTTTTGTCGCCCCACTCCGAGTACCGACCATAAAGTTGGTCTCACTCTCCTCAGGGAGCCTTCCCCCACCGGGATTCGTCTTTACAGTACCGTCGGGGCCCTCCAATCGGCCCTTAAACACCTTTGTCGCAGGAGCTGCCAAATGTGCGACTTAGCTGGTCATAGCCGCAACCGGAAGTCATGTTGAGCATTTCTAACGTTATGACGATGCCCTGGAATGAGTTGCGTCACCATTCCCACAATGGCGGCCATCAGCAATTAATATTAGTCCCCCACCACCATTATCTCCGATCCTCACTCTTGACTCCATGAAGAGTGAGCTCCAGGTTTTACCAGGCTTTACAGCAGAGTGTGAACCAGTCACCGCTGATGATCCTGAGCTCCAGGTTTTACCAGGCTGTACAGCAGAGTGTGAACCAGTCACCGCTGATGATCCTGAGCTCCAGTTTTTCCCAGGCTGTGCAGCAGAGTGTGAACCAGTCACCGTTGATGATCCTGAGCTCCAGGTTTTCCCAGGCTTTACAGCAGAGTGTGAACCAGTCACCACTGATGATCCTGAGCTCCAGGTTTTCCCAGGCTTTACAGCAGAGTGTGAACCAGTCACCGCTGATGATCCTGAGGTCCCGGCAGTTCTCGAGTCTGTGCCGGGTGTATTCACAACCCATAAACGTTGTCATGGAGACGTGTCTAAACTCGAAGATATTAGCGGACCGACACAGTGTCCCATGAAGCAGTACCCTCTCCCTCCTGAGAGTTCACCAGACACTCAAAACACCGTCCGGTCATTGTTAAAGAAGAGTGGTGTACATAAACAGCAAAAATTAAAAAAATAATTGGTTTGAGGAAGAAGTTTGGAAACAATTGTTATTTAATCTAAAATGCTGACAGCTTCTGTACTGAGAAAAATTAAACAGTAAAATTACAACTGTGAAAAGGTTTATGTTTGATTCCCAAAGGATATGCTTCAGCCTTGAAGGATGTCTGGTAGAAATCCTGTTTGAATTTGGGATCATTTTGAAATGATCCCAAATCATCAAAACATCATCAAAACATCAGGAGCTTTTATAATGGGTTAAAGTGAAAAATAAACAAAATATATTAATGCCTGGAATTAAATGGGGATGTTGGATCTCTGATCTAAAGGGTTTTCTGAGCATGTTGTAGTGGACAGGAATGTTTATCCAGAGCTCATCAATGAGAGAGGATAGGAATTAATGAGACGTCTCAGATTGAGAAGAAGTGAGTGAGGATAGGGAAAGAGACAGGAAAATCACAGCAGCAAATGAATGTAATTCAATGTAACATCTCAATCTGGTATTAATGTACGTTCCAGTGAAAGGAAAGTGTAAATGAGATGAATAAATTGAAAGTATTCTTTTGAAGAAGTTTGTATCTTTGTCAACAATCATTTTTAAAAGGAAACTACATTTGTTATATTACAATCCCCAGCAGCAGCTAGGATACTGGACCGAAACCCCAATATTTTAGTTTATTTTGTAAGGCTGTGCAGAAAGAATACTTTGCAACAGGAGTGATTGCACAAGAAATAGGAATTTGCTATTTTAAAACAAAACTTTATTATTAACACAACATTAAACTCTTTAACATCACAGCCGAAAATAGCTTCCAATTACCCCATAAACAACACAACTCAACACAATAAATACCCTGAATTACCATCTCTATTCCCAAGTAAATAACAAGAAAGGAAACCCCGACGGCTCTCAATCCATCCCACATCCCAATAGCAGAGTAATATTAGTTTGCTGGAACAGATTTGACTCCTGTTAGAACCCCTGCAGACTCTATTATATAATCCCCACAGTACAAAAAGAGGCCATTCGGCCCAACGAGTCTGCACCAACTCTCTGAACAAGCACCCTACCTAGCCACACTTGTTCGCCCTAGCCCTGTAACCCCACCTGGCCTGAACATCTCTGGACACGAAGGGGCAATTTTTGCCTGGCCAATCCACCGGTCCTGCAGATCTTTGGGCTGTGGGAGGAAACTGTAGCACCCAGTGGAAGCCCACACACACACGGGGAGAAAGTGAAAACTCCACACAGACACGGGGAGAAAGTGAAAACTCCACACAGACACGGGGAGAAAGTGAAAACTCCACACAGACACGGGGAGAAAGTGAAAACTCCACACAGACACGGGGAGAAAGTGAAAACTCCACACAGACACGGGGAGAAAATGAAAACTCCACACAGACAGTCACCCAAGGTCAGAATTGAACCCGGGTCCCTGGCGCTGTGAGACAGCTGTGCTAACCACCGTGCCAGCCTGGCTGGATGTCGTTTGGCAAGAATTCTTCAAAAAGCTGTTTCAAATGGTTTGTTTTCCCTTGTCCTCATACAATTCTGCTCTGCATTAAATACTATTACTCTTCTTTAACTATCTTAAAGTGAGAGCAAAATACCTTTCCTGTGGTCCAAATGGTAGCCAGATCAGACCTCAACTCAAAATGCTTTCACAAAATGTCTGAAAACTGTACCACCCAGCAATGACATCATCTCCCAAGCTAAAAACAAATTAACTGCCCAGACTGAAAAGACATTAACTCCCCAGGGATTCCCCCTAGTCAAACAACATTGCATTACCCCAGGGTGAAAACACATTACTCTGGTTAATGTCACCTCTGGCTCCGAAAAGCTTTCTGGTCTTGCAAAACAAGATTATTCTTAAAACATGACAGCAGTCAGACACACACTAACCCAAGCTGTTAACCCTTAAATTGTGAAATATTTATAATGTAATATATCTAAAATCCTGCATTCGTTACAGTGAACCTGGCCACTAACCAAGATACTGGGCAGCACGGTAGCATGGTGGTTAGCATAAATGCTTCACAGCTCCAGGGTCCCAGGTTCGGTTCCCGGCTGGGTCACTATCTGTGCGGAGTCTGCACGTCCTCCCCGTGTGTGCGTGGGTTTCCTCCGGGTGCTCCGGTTTCCTCCCACAGTCCAAAGATGTGCGGGTTAGGTGGATTGGCCATGCTAAATTGCCCGTAGTGTCCTAAAAAGTAAGTTGGGGGGGGGTTTTGGGTTACGGGTATAGGGTGGATACGTGGGTTTGAGTAGGGTGATCATTGCCTGGCACAACATCGAGGGCCGAAGGGCCTGCTCTGTGCTGTACTGTTCTATACTGGGACCATTCATTCAGAGGGAGATAGAACATAGGAATTAGGAGCAGAGGGAGGCAATTCAGCCCTTCGGGCCTGCTCCACCATTCAGTCAGATCATGGCTGATCTCTTCCTGGTGTCAAATCCACCTCTCTACCTGTTCCCCATATCCCTCTAACCTGTTAAGATAAACAAAGATCTCGAGACAGACACCACCTTGAACTTCTGATAAGATCACCTGAAAGTCTATGAATGGGTTGAATCATAGGGAACGTGTGCATGATAATGCGATACCAGTGTGAGTGGGCAGATTTATTTATTAGGCATGGATTAACTAACATGCGGATGTGCATAGTGAGTCTGAGCTGAAGAACAGGTCCCAAGACTTGCTCAGTGGATTGGACACTAGAACATCTCTAATGGTTCCTTCACTTCCCCAGTGATCAGAAACAGTAACTCTTAGGACTCCTTCAAGTTTCTTCCCTGTAATCGAGGTCACACTGATGAACTGTTGTTCCCTGGCTCTGATTTGGAAAATGGGAACGACGTGAGCTATATTCCAATCTCGGAACAATCCCTGACTCTATTGAGCTGTTGACGATATGGGCAAGGGGCTCACAGAGTCAGTCAAGGAGGAACTAGAGAGAGTTTTGTCCCATGGGCGAGTGGAAGAGAGGAAAGCAGCAGAGGCAGCTGATCGGATTGTCTCACTCTTTGTGACAAAGATGCTCCATGAGCTCCTCACACTTGTTGTTGGAGGTGACGGTGGAGGAGACTGGGGAGAGGGAGAGACCTTTAAGGAATGTCCGTAGTGTGCATTTAACACAAATCCGATTTATTTCACATTTATGTAGAATATTAACTCGGCTGAAGTTTGTTAACACAGAAGATACAATGCAGAAGGAGGCCATTCGGCCCATTGAGTCTGCATCGACCCACTTAAACCCTCACTTCCACCCTATCCCTGTAACCCAATAATCCCTCCTAACATTTTTTGGTCACTAAGGGCAATTTCTCTTGGCAAATCCACCTAACCTGAACTTTGGACTGTGGGGGGAAACCCACGCAGACATTGGGAGAAAGTGCAAACTCCACACAGACAGTGACCCAGCAGGGAATCGAACCTGGGACCCACATGCTGTGAAGCCACAGGGCTAATCACCTGTGCTGCCACTGGCAGATATTACTCTGCTAACATCAGCAGAAAGAGAGCACAATGAACATGGTTCATTTCTAGATGTAACTGACAGCAAAATCCAATTACTGTCGTCATTTGTGAATTCGCTGGTGTGCCCGCAGGTTGGATGAATGACTGAATCCCTTCCCACAATCGGAGCAGGTGAACGGTCTCTCTCCCGTGTGAGTTCGCTGGTGTACGGTGAGGTGAGCTGATTCTCTGAACCTAGTCCCACAGTGAGAGCACCTGAACGGTCTCTCGTCAGTGTGAACACGTTGATGGGACATCAGATTGGTGGAACTTCTAAAGCACTTCTCACAGTCTGAGCAATTAAAAGGTCTCTCCTCAGTGTGCGCATGTTGATGGCGTATCAGTTCACTGGAACTTTTATAGCATTTCTCACAGTCCTGGCATTTAAAAGGTTTCTCCTCACTGTGAGTGCGCTGGTGTGCAGTGAGGGTAGACGATGTCTTGAACCTTTTCCCACAGTGAGAGCAACTGAACGGTCTCTCGTCAGTGTGAACACGTTGATGGCGCATCAGTTCCCCAGAACTTTTGTAGCATTTCCCACAGTCTGGACATTTAAATGGTCTCTCAGTGGTGTGAGCTTGTTGGTGTCTCAGCAGAATGGATGACTGATTGAATCCCTTCCCACACTGGGAGCAGATGAAAGGTCTCTCATTCGTGTGAACTCTCTGGTGTCTCAGCACGCTGGATGAGTGAGAGAACCCCTTCCCACAGTGGGAGCAGGTGAATGGCCTCTCCCCAGTGTGAGTGCGTTGGTGGACAGCGAGGTCACTCGATTGCCTGAACGCTGCCCCACAGTGAGAACACTTGAACGGTCTCTCATCAGTGTGAGTGCGCTGGTGTTTGGTGAGGGCGTAAGATGTCTTGAACCCACTCTCACAGCGAGAGCACCTGAACGGTCTCTCGTCAGTGTGAACACGTTGATGGGACATCAGTTCCCCAGAACTTTTATAGCACTTTCCGCACTCTGGACATTTAAAGGGTCTGTCGTCGGTGTGAACCCGCTGGTGTGCCAGCAGGTTAGATGACCTTGTGAATCCCTTCCCACACTCGGAGCAGGTGAATGGCTTCTTCCCAGAGTGAACTCGCTGGTGTCTCAGCAGGTTGGATGAGCGAGGGATTCTGTTCCCAGATTCAGAGCAGGTGAACAGCCTCTCCCCAGTGTGAACTCGCTGGTGTCTCAGCAGGTTGGCTGACTGAGTGAATCCCTTCCCACAGTCAGAGCAGGTGAATGGTTTCTCCCCAGTGTGAATGCGGCAATGCTTTTCAAGATGAGATGGCGATCGGAATCCCTTCCTACACACTCCACATTTCCACGGTTTCTTCCCAGTGTGACTGCGCTTGTGTATCAACAGGTCAGATGATCGTCTGAATCCTCGTCCACACACAGAACACGTGTTCAGTTTCTTCCCACTGGGAATGATTCCTTTACCTGCCATGTTCAAAATCCGATAATATTCCGGTCCCAATAAAACGGGTGATTCTGTCTGATCCTGATGTGATGTTTGGTTTCAGTTTCCTAACTGCAAATCTCCTCTTCTAATATCCTGTGGAATTGATTTAAAACAGAAAATACAGAGTGAGAGAACGCACAAAAACACAAAAGCAGGTTGTGAAATTGAGCTGAATGAATCTGGTCATTTGTGGGGCTGACACTGGGAAAAAGTGACCATGAAAACTGCTGGATTGTCATTAAAAAACCAGCTGGTTCATAAATGTCTTTCAGGAAAGTAATTCTGCCACCCAGTCTTGGCCCACACAGGATTCTGGCCAATATGTGGGAGAAGAGGACAAGAGAGAGAAGGGGCCATGTGTAAGAACCAAGGGGCAAAGGAGGATTTTATTTATCTCGAGAGAATTTTGACAAACCCACAACCTGACCACCCAGAGGACCAGGGTATCAGGTGGATGTGAAAACCATCACCTCTAGGTTTTCTCCAACTCACACACCGTCCTGACTTCTGTGACATCCAGTACTAGATGAACAGATATTTCCTCCAAATAAATATTGGGAAGACTAAAGACATTATCATCAGTCCCCTCTACAAAGTCCACACCTTAACCAACGACTCAATTTCTCTCCCTGGTAACTGTCTGAGTCTGAACCAGACTGTTCAGTCATGGCAAAATATTTCGACCCAAACTGAGCTACCAGCCACATATCCACATGATCACTATCTCAGTCTCAGTTCATTTGCTGCTGAGATTGTCATCCATTCTTCTGATACTTCGGGACTTAACTCTCCTAATGACTTACAGCCGGTTCCACTATCGCTCAGTCAAGTAGAGAAATTCACAATATTCTCTCCTCTGGCTGTCTGGTCGACGATAACCGCTCTTACTCCCTGTTGCACATTTCCCCTGTTGCAGGGGCTGTTTAGCACAAGGCTAAATGACTGGCTTTGAAAGCAGACCAAGCAGGCCAGTAGCACGGTTCAATTCCCGCACCAGCCTCCATGAACAGGTGCCGGAATGTGGTGACTAGGGGCTTTTCACAGTAACTTCATTTGAAGCCTATTCGTGACAATAAGCGATTTTCATTTCATTTCCCCCGTAGTCATCAGCAGTCCCTCGATCTGAGGATGATGTCTACTCAGGGTCTGTGTTTCTGCCATGGGTCTTCATGTGACTGCACAGACCTGCAGTTTTTTGGACACATGGGGCAGGACATCCTAAGAGGGAGTGGGAATCAGAGCAGGATTTGCTTCATGCTAAATTGACCCTTAGTGCCCAAAGGTAACGTGGGCCTACAGTGGTCTTTCAGTTAATTGATGCAGACTCTATGGGCTGAATAGCCTCCTGCTGCACTGTATGGATTCTATGATGTGATTACAATGATCTCTCTTTCGCTGTGATATTATTACGCACCCCATTCAATGAAAACATTGCCCCGTACAAAGATGGCGACTGCACATGCGTCCTGCTGCAATTGCCCCTATGAAAGATGGCGGTCTTGAAAACGGACCGGAGAGGACCAACTCGGTTCAAATGGGAGACTGGGAAGGCTTTTTCCGACGTTTGTGCTTGCCCAACATGTTTACAAAAATACTCCACACACCTGGCAGATCAATTGGTGCCTACTTTCCGCAATTTTCCGCTTACCGCTCGCGGACTGAAGAAACAACCGTCACCATTACCACATCACCAGAACCGGAACTGCACATGCGTCACTCACAGCCCGACCCCGCCTCCTCATTCTCTCCGATTGGTTGGAGGACCAGCCGCTCCCGCTCGGACCTCAAGTCTCCCCCCTCTTCCTATTGGCCCAAAGCCGCTGTCAATCACTCCCCGGGCATTGTGGCGTCCAGGGACAGACGCTTGTTTGTCTCATCTTCAGGCGGGAAGGAGGCGGATAAGCGGAGGCAGCGTTCGGGGCAGTGGGTGGGAGGGGAGGCTTCACACACACCCAGTGGGGGCCTCAACACCCCCAATAACAAACTAGCCGCACCGCCTCAACACCCAACACAACGTCAGCTGCCGCTTTCTCTCGGTGCCAGGCCCCAGTGGAGAAATGTGGCTTCAGGAAGGAAATGCAGCAATGGATTTGTTCAGGAGAAATGATCTTTAACTCACTTTACTGATCCTGGAGCAGGAGGAGAGAATGGGTGGGATTTCTATCCTGCACTCACACTAATGTAAATGGTCGAATTAAAATTCAGTGAATAACCTGGAATTCAAAGCTCCACTTAGTATTAATGACCTTGAAACTATTGTGGTGAGTTTGTGGGAAAGGGGAAAGTGTGTGGGACTGTGATTTGCAGCTTCAGGAAACAAAATAAATAATTATTCCCCAGAAACTAGACTTATCTGTCCTGAATTTCTGTCCTGAATTTCTGACCTGATTTTGCAGGGTTACAAGGAGTGGATCGACAGACTGGAAACTCAAATCAATCATCACATCAAGATCTGACAGTCTGGAAGGACAAATGTTTGTTCTCTCTGTGGGAAAAGTTTTCAAACAGAAGTATGACTGGAAAAACACAAAGACACGCACACACCCGAGTGGGAGTGTTTCAGTGAACTGACTGTGGAAAGAGCTTTAACCAGTTACACAGCCTGTAAAACACCACACCATTCACAGCGAGGAGAAACTGTACACGTGTTCTGAGTGTGGAAGAAGCTTCAACTGATTGTCCAAAATGGAGAGACACAAGGACGCCGGCACCATTGAAAAACCGTGGCAATGTGGGGATTGTGGGAAGGGATTCAGTTACCCTTCTGAGCTGGAAACTCATCACCGCAGTCACACCGGGGAGAGACCATTCACCTGTTCCGAGTGTGGAAAGGGATTCACTCAACTAACACATCTGACTGCACACCAACTTGTTCACTGACATGAAACCTTTCAAATGTTCCGATTGTGAGAAGAGCTTTAAAAACAAATTGAATCTTCTGACACACCAGCGAATTCACACTGGGGAGAGGCCATTCACTTGCTCTGAATGTGGGAAGAGATTCACAGAGTCCGCCCAACTCACTTCACACCAACGTGTTCACTCTGACACAAGACTTTTTAAATGTCTGCTTGTGAGAAGAGCTTTCAAGGAAAATGGATCTGCTGATTCACCAGCGCAGTCACACTGGAGAGAGGCTATTCACCTGCTCAGTGTGTGGGAAAAGATTCACTTAGCATTCCCTCCAGCTGAAACACCAGCACATTCACACCAGGGAGACATTATTAATCTGCTCTGTGTGTGGGAAGGGATTCACTCGTTCATTCACCCTGCAGAAACACCAGTGAGTTCACATGGGGTTGGATTCTGTTATTGCTGCTGTGAATCACACCCAGGACTGAACCATGTTCATTCTGAAAGTTGGAGTTTGTTTCAGTTGATGTTGATCATTCCTGTGACTTGGTCGAAGTTTAGCATTATGGATATAGATTAATAAAATTAGCTTTGTGTTAACAACAGTGTTCAGTCCTTGATTTCTCGAAAATAGGAGGAGACTGATTGATGTCTTGTTACCGACTGTTCCATTGTTGGGTCTTTTCTGATTTACTTTGGAAGATGTGGTAAAGCAAAGATTAAGACCAAAGAAAAAGATAAGAATATGGGAAATGATAAACCGACTGCGGCAGAAAGAGACAGAGAGAACACATTTAAAATTACATCAGATCAATGCTACAAAAATAAAAGCACAAAACTAAAGGCTCTGTATCAAAACACAAGTAGCATTTGAAACACAACTGATGAATTGGGCAGCACCTATAGAAATAAGTAAGTACAATCTGATGGCCATTCAGAGACACAGATTGGGACCTGAATTGTTTTATATTCATTCATGGCATGCGAGTGTCGCTGGCCAGTCCAACATTTATTGCCAAGCGCAAATCTCGGAAAAGGTGGAAGATCGGCTCTGTTAATTAGTTCTTTTGCATTAGTAAATCATACACTTTAATCTCCGTTATTACACAGCTGGTAATAAAAGGGACAGAGACCGGTGATACATTATCTGCAAGTCTTGAAATTTCAGCAGAAAGAGAAGAATGGTCATTAGCATCTGATTCCCATTCCAATCGCCATGAAGGTTCCAAATGTGCCTCTGCTCTGCATCATGATCTTCCCCACACCACCCAGCAGCTCTCGCCCCCTCAGTCCCAGGCGGAGGCATGAGAAACTGCCAAAAAGTGTACCGGCCGCCATGCCAACTGCACAGCCCATCAGGAAGCCCATTCGAACTCTGTTGAAGCAGCTGGGCTGTGACTGCCCGGACGGTCCCACTGTGACTGGCATCGCGGGCTGGGGAGGAGGGGCGATTCCGATTCCCTGTCCTTCAGGATGACATCACCTGGGACAAAGTGGGCTCTGTTAATTATTGATGGTGTCCGCACATTAGACAGGGATGACCTAAGCTCAGGAAATCAGGATGTAGGAGTGGTTTGAATTGAGATAAAAAATGATAAAGGCAAGAATTTACTTCTGGGAGTGGTGTGCAGGCCTCCTAATGGTAACGGCACAGTAGGACAGAGTGTAAAGGAAGAGATAATGGGAGGTTGTCAGAAAAGGTACAGCGATAATCAAGGGGGATTTTAGTCTACTTATAGACTGGAAAAATCAGATGGTCAAAGGTAGAATAGATGAGGAGTTCACAATGTTTTTAAAAAATATTTTTATTCTCTTCCTTTTCACAATTTTTCTCCCGAATTTACACCCACCAGCAACAAACAATAATCAACAACAAATATATCAAACCCCATAACAATAACAACAATCCCATCCTCCCACCAACCCCCAAACACCAACCCTCATGTTAACATAAACAAATGACAAAAAAGGAATCAGGGATTACCCATAGCCATCTTTAATATACATAGCCCCCCTCCCCCCACCCATCCCGCCCAAATTAGTGTTCGATGTTATCCAGTTCTTGAAAGTGCATAATAAATAGTGCCCATGACTTGTAGAACCCCTCTGAGCTTCCCCTCAGTTCGACCTTAACCTTCTCAAGGGTCAAATATTCCAACAGGTCTCCACGCCAGGGCACAGGGTGGAGAGGCCGCTCTCCATCCCAGCAGGATCCACCTTCAGGCGATCAACGAGGCGAAGGCTATGATATCTGCCTCCGCACCCGTTTCCAACCCTGGCTGATCCAACACCCCGAATATGGCCTCCCGGGGACCCAGGTCCAGTTTCACGTGCACCACCTTGGAAATTACCCTAAAAACCTCCTTCCAGTACTCCTCCAGCTTTGGACAGGACCAAAACATCTGAAAGTGATTAGTACGCCCCCCCCCCTCACTCCTCCCGCAATGCTCACACACATCTTCCACTCGTTCAAATAATCGGTTCATCCTTGCCCTCGTGAGGCGTGCTCTGTATACCACCTTCAGCAGTATCAGCCCCAACCACGCACATGGTGGAGGCATTTACTCTCCGGAGCACCTCACATCCGACCCCCTCCTAAATAACCTCTCCCAACTCTTCCTCCCACTATGCTTTGATCCCCTCCAGTGGTGCCTTATCCTTTTCCAACATAGCTCCGTATACCGCTGACACTGCCCCCTTCTCCAGTCCCCTTGCCGTCAGCACTTCCTCCAACAACGTGGAAGCTGGTTCCTCCAGGAAGCTTTGTATCTCCTTCCTGGCAAAGTCCCGAACCTGCATATATCTAAACGTTTCTCCCTGCTCCAGCCCATACTTCGCTTCCAGCTCCCTCAATCCTGCAAATCGATCCCGAAGAAACAAATCTTTTAGTGTCTTAATTCCCTTCTCTTCCCATTTCCGAAAGCTTCCATCCCACCTCCCTGGCTTAAATCTGTGGTTCCCCCGAATTGGCATTTCCCTTAAATTCTGGCTGGGTTCAGTTCTCAACTCCCTCTGCGCAGAGTGAGAATAAAACCAATTTATCACCATTTTCTCTCCTGGTCACTGGAACCCTGAAGCCCCGCCCACTCCGGGCTGTTCCACCAAGAAGGTCGTATGTGAAGCAAACAAGCACCGCAGCTGCAAACCAGGGAGCTGACAATGATTGTGATGGGTTTGCTCCAGCTCACAATGCCCAGGGACTGATTGATGGCAGGTACCAACCAATAGGAAGAGGGGGCGGGGCTGGAGGACCGAACACAAGCGGCTGATTCTCCAACCAATCAGTGAATGGATGGGACAGTGCATTGGTCTCAATGTCTGCGCATGCGCCAGGCCAAACACACTCGCACGGGAAAATGGTAAGAAGTCTTACAACACCAGGTTAAAGTCCAATAGGTTTGTTTCAAACACGAGCTTTCTGAGCGCAGCTCCTTCCTCCTCCTGAGGAAGGTGCAGTGCTCCGAAAGCTCATGTTTGAAACAAACCTGTTGGACTTTAACCTGATGTTGTAAGACTTCTTACTGTGCTCACCCCAGTCCAACGGCGGCACCTCCACAGCACGAGAAACTGGCGGCTGTTAACTCGGGCCTGTTTCGGGGAAAAGCCCAAGCAGCTTTCGCCGGTTCAAATGCCGCATCTGAGCTTCGTATTGGGGATTTCAGGCCTGTGCGGGGTGTTTATGAAGCCTCCCGAACCACCCACCAGCTTTAATCGTCTCTCAGGACTCACCCGGCAGTACCTCACAGCCAAAACCTTCAACACAACCTGCTCAATCCTGATCAATGAACAGCACTGCGCATGCTCCAGTTTATAATCAGGGACGTCCGGGCCCAGCCCCGCCCCTCATTCACTCCGATTGGTTGGAGGAGCAGCCGCTCCACTAGGTCCTCCAGACACGTCCCTTGCATCCTATTGGTCCAGAGCTACCATCAATCACTCCCTGGGCATTGTGAGCTGGAGCATGCGCAGTGCCAATGCTGGACTCAGCCGGGAGGTTTCGCTGAAACCCGGTGGAGACTCCAAACCCCAATAAGAGGTTTCCGGGCCCGGGTTTGCATCGAGCGGGGGGACAGCTGTGGCCTGCTCCTGGTGACAGGCCTGAGTTAACGGCCGCCGTCTTTATAGAGGCTGCAAACCGCAGGGGGCAAAACATCAGAGATAGAGTTTGTTGTGAAACCAATGAGATATTGTAAAACAGGAGGTCAGGGTTACAGTCAACAACAACTTCTATTTATATAACACTTTTAACATCATAAATCATCCCAGTCAACTTTACAGGAACATTATAAAGCAAACTGAGACACCCAGACACAAAAGGAGATATTAGGACAGGTGACCAAGAACTTGGTCAATGAGGTGAGTTTTAAAGAGTCTGAAAGGAGTAAGTGAGGTGGAGACGGGGAGGTTTATGGAGGGAATTCAGTGCTTGGGGCCGAGGGAACTTAAAACATGGCCGCAAGTGGGTGGAGCAATTATAATAGGTGTCATAATATACATCCATGTATATAATGGAGTGCAGACAGGCAGTGATTGATACACAGGATGATCAGTAAAGACACAGAACACAGCAGCCAATCACCAGACAGTACACGACCACTATAAAGTCAGAGGGCACCAGTTTTCCCGCTCTCTCGGGACCCAGCCTCTGAGACAGTCAGAGCTCGTGAGCATAGCCAGTGCAAACACCATGTGGTAGTCAGTTAGTCTGGTCAGGCTAGCCTCAGGTCTCCAGTCAAGTCAGCATAGTGTCAATCCACATTTGAACATGTAAAATAGTTAGATGTTAAATAAAATCGTGTTGCATCTCATCAAGTGTTGGAAGTCTGTCTCTCGCTACACTGTATCAAATGCAGTCCACATAAACCCAGCCTACCCAACACATCATGGTACCAGACTTGGATGCTGAGAATTGACGGACCCACCTTGAGGTGATCAGCGTTGACCAGCAATCAGCCATCCGGTGACTTGTACACCGTCCGCCCTCCTCCGCAACTCCGCATCGCCGGAACCTCAGTGCAAACTGGAAGTTCCAACTCTATCTCGAGGCCACCAACCTCGAGGCCGCATCAGACGCCTGGAAGATCACACTATTCCCCTCCACAGCCGGGGAAAACGCCATCCACATCTACAACTCCGTTACATTTGCTGAAGGTGAAGACAAGACGGAATTTAAAACAGTCCTGCTGAAGTTCGACAGCCTCTGCAACATTGAGATGAATGAGAGCTTTGAACGGTGCGTTTTCCAGCAGAGGCTTCAGGGTAAGGATGAACCTTTCAATACTTTTTGACACATCTCCGCATCCTCACGCAGACATGTGACTGTGACTCGACAATTGATTCCATGATCTGGGATCAGATCGTTTTCGGGGTCCAGTCCGATTCCCTTCGCAGCAGCTCCTGAAAGTCAAGCAGTTCACACTCACCATCGCTATTGAAACATGCATTCTCCACGAGCATGATAACAACCGGTACTCCCACACCAGGGCGGCAGAAATGGCAAAGCTAAACCCCCAGGAGGCAGAATGGGTGCAGGCCATCACACAAATGCAGGGCCTGAGACTTGATGAGAGTGGCCATTTTGCGCGCTTTTCCCGGCTCTAGCGCATGCGCGCCACGACCAAAGGGACGGCGAGACTGATAACCAGCCTGCGCAGGTGCATGCGTCATTCCACCACACTGCGCATGCGCGTTGGTGCACGGAACGCGCTGACATCGGCGTCATGACGTGTTCGAATTGTGGCTCCGCCCATTTAAAGTGGAAATGTCCGGCAAAATCACCACGCT
Source organism: Scyliorhinus canicula (assembly GCF_902713615.1). Taxonomy (NCBI): domain Eukaryota; kingdom Metazoa; phylum Chordata; class Chondrichthyes; order Carcharhiniformes; family Scyliorhinidae; genus Scyliorhinus; species Scyliorhinus canicula. The sequence continues at coordinate 1,981,652 of NW_024055461.1, forward strand.
GTCTACAGTGTGGCAAGCTTGGCCGCAACGCAGTCCTTTGAAAATCTGCTCCACTGCCCAGCATCCAGCGATCCCAGCCACGGCGCAGAAGCGTCCGTTTGATACAGCAGGCTGTGCCAGACTCCGACCCCGACAGCCCACCAGATCCTGACGCGAGTGCCTCAAATCCCATGTGCAGGTTAGGTGGGTTGGCTATGTAAATTGTTCCTGGGAGAGGTTATGAGGATAGGGTGGGACATTGGATTCAATGATCATAGAATTGCTACAGTGCAGAAGGAGGCCATTTGGCCGATCAAGACTGCACCGCCCCTCTGAAAGATCATCGACCTGGGCCAATCTCCCACCCTATCCTCGTAACCCCTCCCAGGGACAATTTAACAGAACCAGTCCACCAAACCTGCACATCTTTTTTTTTATAAATTTAGATTACCCAATTATTTTTTCCAATTAAGGGCCAATTTAGTGTGGCCAATACACCTACTCTGCACATTTTTGGGTTGTGGGGGCGAAACCCACGCAGACACGGGGAGAATGTGCAAACTCCACACGGACAGTGACCCAGAGCCAGGATCGAACCTGGGACCTCAGCGCCGTGAGGCGGTTGTGCTAACCACTAGGCCACTGTGCTGTCGTAACCTGCACATCTTTGGACTGTGTGGGAGGAAACAAGAGCACCAACAGGAAATCTGTGCACAGATGTCCCACTGAGACTCTCACTGTTATTATTGGACAATCAGCGAGTCAGCCTGACCCTGTGGCCGCTCTCACCATCTGGAACCGTCACAATGCCTGGGAGATTGACGGCAGCTGCGGAACAATAGGAGGTGGAGGGGCGGGTCTGGAGGACGATCGGGAGCGGCTGGTCCTCCAATCAATCAGAGAGAATGAGGGGCGGGGCCCGCTGAGATTGGCGCATGCGCATTGTGGGTAATGGTGAAGGAGGAGGGTAGTGTCTTCAGATCCGGAATTGGGAAGGGGCGTTTAACAGGTATGGAGGGAGCGAGAGATTGTGGGGGTGGGTGGGAACGTTATGAAAAGCTGTTGTAAGCTGCAATCTTCGGAAAAGAGTTTCTGGGATCCCATTTGTACCGAGAGGAGCTGCAGATTCTCACGTTCTGCTCGGGTTAACGGCCGCCATCTTTCTTGGATGTGCATCAGGGCGCATGCGCGTTTCTCATCTTTGTCGGGGCGATGTTTCAATGAGTGGGAGGAGCTTGTTCCCCATTGTTCAGAATGGAGACAACTTGTCCATCAAACTGGATTAGTCTTTCAGTCCCAATGTCTTATTGATGATGCAAAGTGGCGGCAGAGATGGAAAGAAAAGGAAGCCAATCCTGCTCTCCGGATTTTATTGTCTCGTTGGACATCCTGTCCCATGTGTCCAAAGCTCTTCGGCTCTGTTCAGCCACATGAGGACCCGGGGCAGAAATTCACAATTCTGAGTCAACATTGTCCTCAAATCAGGGACTGCTGATGACAAGAGGGTCAGTGTGCAACAGGGGCATGAGCGGTCATCCTGGACCCATAAGCAGTAAGGGAGAATGTTGTGAATTTCTATTCTGGACTGACAATGATTAATTTTGGAAACTCCTTTTACAGGGGATTAGAAGGGGAGGATTTACACACAGCAAATTCAAACCGAGAGAAATGTTTATCTTTCCTGAATTACATTTCTGGACTGACAGCGATGCCTTTGTAAACTTCTTTCACAGGGACGTAGAAAGGGATTCGCAGACAGGAAACTCACAACCAATCCTCACATCAAATTCTGACAGCACCATTCGGGTTACCGGGACCTGGAGATTATTGACCTTTGTGTGTAAGCATTGAGTTCCACATCATTATCACTCACTGTGTAAAATGACTACCTCCTATCTCCCCTGTAGATCTTGTTCACAATCAAAATCTGTGTCCTGTAATCCTTTTACAATCTACCGATGTGAACATTTTTTGAAAATCTTTTGCTGGGTTTGCCATTGCTGTTTCTGGTGCGTGGGTCTTTGCCGGGTGGTCTGTCTGGTTTCATTCCTTTTTCATGTTTTTGTTGTGGTTGAATCAGCTTGGACCAGTCCATTTAGGGTCCAGAACACAATTGAAGTCTCCTCCAAGAATCAATTGATCTGTATCCAGGTCTGGGATGGATTCCAACAATTTTTTTACAAATGTTTCTATGAGATCCCCTCTTTAAAAAAAACAGAGAAGCAGAATTAGGCCATTCAGCCCATCGAGTTTTGGAGTTTGATCTGCCATTCGATCATGGCTGATATGTTTCTCATCCCCATTCATCTTGTATTGTAGCTCTCTTGAAATGAGTGCGAACATTGCATTTGCCTTTCTAACTGCCAACTTTTCTTTATTTGTTCTTGGGATGTGGGTGTTGCCTTGCCCCAATGTTACTAATTGTAATCAGTTCGCAAAGCATAATTTATATCAAAAATATCCGTTTCAATGGCGGGTTTATAACCCAACATGAGTAGCAGCTGAGAATGTGCTCTATCCACAGGACAGAAGCTCCTCGCTCATGCACAGAGTCCAGCTGTGACTGGAGAGTTCAGATTGCACAGTTCAGATTGTCGCTGACGATGCGACAAACAGGAAAGAAACAATCGAGCGACTTTCAGGACTGGAGCCGGTGGGTGGCCGGGGGGCAATAGAAGCTGCGGGGTGAGCCGGGAGACTTCATAAATACCCCATGGAGAGGGCAGTATGGTGGTACAATGGGTTAGCCCTGCTGCCTCACGGCGCCGAGGTCCCAGGTTCAATCCCAACTCTGGGTCACTGTCTATGTGGAGTTTGCACCTTCTCCCCGTGTTTGCGTTGGTTTCACCCCCACAACCCAAAGTTGTGCAGGTTAGGTGGATTGGCCATACTAAATTGCCCCTTAATTGGAAAAAATGAATTGGGTCCTCTAAATTTATGTTTTAAAAAATGATAAATAAATACCCCGTGGAGGCTTCAACTCCCGAGTAAAATGTTAACGGTCCCGTCTTAAACAGCACCGAACAGAGTGAGAGCTGAGCGGGCCTGGGTTACCGGCTGCCATCTTTACAGAGGACAAGGTGCCACAGGGCCATGCGCTGCGAGCCTGGACCGGATACCAACTCTCCCGGATTGACTGACTGGAGTCTCCAGGATTTTATTTTAATCATTTGTGGGAGTCACTGGCTGGGCCAACATTTATTGCCCATCCCTAATTGCCCTCAAACCGAGTGGCTGGCTCAGCCATCTTGGAGGGCATTTAAAGAGTCAACCACATTGCTGTGGTTTGGAATCGTGTCGGCCAGACCAGGTAAGGATGGAAGATTTTCTTTTCTGTTCATTCCCGGGATGTGGGTGTCACTGGCTGGGCCAGCATTCACTGCCCAGCCCTAATTACCCCTGAACTGACTGCATCTCAGAGAGCATTTTAAGGGTCAACCAGCTGACTGTGGATCTGAAGTCACTTGTAGGCCAGACCAGGTAAGGATAGAAGATTTCCTTCACTGAAGGACATCAGTGAACCAGATGGGTCTTTGCAACAATCGACAATGGTTTCATTGTCATCAGTAAACTTTCAGTGAATTCAACTGGTGAGATTCATACCTGGGTGTCTGGAAAATCATTGGGACAGTAAAGAAGATTTTTGAATATTTCTCTTCAGCAGATATTGAAAATGGGATAAAGGTTGTTTGGCTGACAGTCAAACACTGTCCTGTAAGGTAATGAGTCCTTTTGCTTCCCAATTGGCCGTGGAAGGCAGTGTGTCACAAGGATGGATGTGTTGACCGATTAATGGCTGGAGGATGGGGCAGGTCATGTGATCAAACCTCAAGGAATACATTTAATCAAAGTTGGTGAGGAGAGAATGTTGTGAATTTCTATCCGAAACTGACAGTGAGGTTTCTGTAAATTTACAGGATACTGGAAGTGGAGGTTTAACAGACGGGAAACACAAACCAAACATCACATCGCGATCTGACAGAGTCTCTCGATTCATCAGAACCTGAATATCAGCAGCATCTGGGTGTGGAAGGTAAAAGGTTTGACTGTTCTGTCTGTGAGGGAAGATTTCAGGTCTCAGTGTGACTGGAAAAGCCCCGAGATTCACGAACCCTGGTTAGACCAAACCTGGAGAATGTGTTCAGTTCTGGGCAACAAACCTGAGGAAGGATAGAATGGCCTCGGAGGGAGTGTAGCACAGATTTACCTGAGTGATATCTGAACCCCCCGGGGATAAATTACAAAACTAGATTGCACAAAGGAGTCAGAGACATGATGGCACAGAGAATGGCATTCGGCCCATTGAATCCATGCTAGCTCTCTGGAGCAATCCAGTCAGTCCCATTCTCCTGCTTAATCCCTGTATCCTCGCAAGTTTATTTCCCTCAGATGTCTGTCCAATTTCCTTTTGAAATCAAATTATTCATTGTGTCTATTTTCAAACTCCCTCACAGGCAGCAAGTTTCAGGTCATTGCTGCTCGCTGTGTAAAAATATATATCTCATATCACCTCATATCTCCTATACTTTTATACACAAACTAGGATCAGGCCACTCGGCCCCTCAAGCCTGATCAGCATTGAATAAGATTACAGCTGATCTCATTCTAACCTCAACATTCTAACCTCAACTGAGGGGCTGCTTAGCACAGGGCTAAATCGCTGGCTTTGAAAGCAGACCAAGGCAGGCCAGCAGCATGGTTCGATTCCCATAACAGCCTCCCCGAACAGGCGTCAGAAAGTGGCAACTAGGGGGTTTTCACAGTAGCTTCATTGAAGCCTACTCATGACAATAAGCGATTTTCATTTCTTTTTTTTTTTCATTTCAACTCCACATTCCTGCCTCCCCCTGATGACCTTTTACCAGCTTGCCCATCAAGAATCTATCCAGCTCTGCCTTAAACATATTCAAGGACTCTGCTCCCACTCCCTTTTAAGATGTTTTACAACACTTTAACCTGTTGTTGCAAGACTTCTAACTGTGCTCACCCCAGTCCAACGCCGTCATCTCCACTTTGTGACTGCCTTTTAAGGATGCAAGCTCCAAATTTTTACAACCCTCAAGAGAATAAAATATCCACATCTCCATCTGAAATGGGTGACTCCTTATTTTGCAACATTGACCCCCTTGTTCCAGATTCTCCCACAAGAGGAAACATCCTCTCCACATCCACCCTGTCAAGACCCCTCAGATTCTTATATCGTTTCATCCAGGTTTTATTCAAAACTTTAAATCTGTGTCCCAACTGCTTGTACAATCAGTGAATGGAAACAGTTTCTTTGCCCACCTGAATGAAATCTTGACAATCTTGTGGACTTGAATCAAATCTCCCCTCAACCTCCTTTGCTGGAACCATTCTGGTAAATCTCCTCTGCACCTTCTCCAAGAACCTTCACATCCTTCCTTTTAAAATTTTTTTTCGAGTATCCAGTTAATTTTTTTCCAATTAAGGGGCAATTTAGCGTGACCAATCCACCTACCCTGTACATCTTTGGGTTGTGGCTGCAAAACCCACACAAACACGGGGAGAATGTGCAAACTCCACACGGACAGTGACCCGGAGCTGGGATCGAACCTGGGACTTCGGCGCTGTGAGGCTGCAGGGCTAACGTTCTGCACCAATGTGCTGCCCACTTCATATCCTTCCTGAAGCTTCGTGACCAGAGCTTCATAAAATTCCTACAGTGCAGAATCATAGAATTCACAGTGCCGAAGGAGGCATTTCAGCCCATCAGGTCTGCACTGGCCCTTGCAAAGAGCACCCTCCTTCAACTTAAGCCCACGCCTCCACCTTGTCCCTGGAACCCAGTGACCGCAACTAACCTTCGGACTCTTAGGGGCAATTTAGCATGGCCAATCCACCTAACCTTCACATCTTGGGACTGTGGGAGGAAACCCGCGCAGACACGGGGAGAAAGTGCAAACTCCAGACATAGTCACCCGAGACTCGAATTGAACCCAGGACCCTGGAGCTGCGATGCAACAGTGCTAACCACTGTGCCACCAGAACCATAGTTTCAGTATCAATATTTCAATTTCTGAAACTCAAGGTCATAGATCATAGAATTTACAGTGCAGAAGGAGGCCATTCAGCCCATCGAGTCTGCACCGGCTCCTGGAAAGAGCACCCTACCCAAGGTTAACACCTCCACCCTAGCCCCATAACCCAGTAACCCCACCCAACACTAAGGGACACTAAGGGCAATTTATCGTGGCCAATCCACCTAACCTGCAAATCTTTGGACTGTGGGAGGAAACCGGAGCACCCGGAGGAAACCCACGCACACAGGGGGAGGATGTGCAGACTCCGCACAGACAGTGACCCAAGCCGGAATCGAACCTGGGACCCTGGAGCTGTGAAGCGATTGTGCTATCCACAATGTTACCGTGCTGCCATGCCAACTACAAGCTTAATATGTCTTGTAGATATACAAACTCCCTCTTCACCTCCTCTCTCCTCCCAAAGGGGCCAGTCGGGTTTTTATAACAATCCAGCAGTTTTCAGGGTCACCTTTTCCCAGTGCCGGCCTCACAAATAACCAGAATCATTCAGCAATTTCACAACCTGCCTTTGTGTTTTTGTCTCTCTCACTCCCTATTTTCTGTTTTCAATCAGTTTCTCAGGGTGCTCGAAGGGGAGGCTTCAACGTCCGGAAACTCAAACCAAGCATCACATCAGGATCTGACAAAGTCCTCAATTTATCATATCTTGAATATCAGCGGATTTTGAACATGGAAGGAACAAGCATCATTGACAGTGGGGACAAACCGTACTTGATTTGTGTGTGTGGACGAGGATTCGCTCTATCATCAGGCCTCACAGGCCACAAATGCAGTCACACTGAGGGGAAACCGCGGAAATGTGCGGACTGTGGGAAAGGATTCATTTCCCCATCCAAGCTGGAAGCTCATCGACGTAGTCACACTGGAGAGAGACCATTCACCTGCTCCAAGTGTGGGAAGGGATTCATTGTTTCATCGGCTCTGCAAAATCACCAGCGAATTCACACTGGGGAGAGACCGTTCGCCTGCTCCACGTGTGGGAAGAGATTCACCCAATCATCCACTCTGTCCACACACCAGCTAATTCACACTGGGGAGAGACCGTTCACCTGCTCAGATTGTGGGAAGGAATTCACTCGTTCATCCCACCTGCTGAGTCACCAGCAAATTCACATCGGGGAGACGCCATTCACCTGCTCCAAGTGTGGGAAGGGATTCAGTGATTCATCCACCCTGCAGAAGCACGAGCGAGTTCACTCCAGGGAGAAACCATTCACCTGCTCAGAGTGTGGGAAAGGATTTACTATTTCATCTCTCCTGCTGAGTCACCAGCGAATTCACACTGATGAGAGACCCTTTCAATGTCCAGACTGCGGGAATAGCTATAAAACGTCTGGAAATCTGACACGCCATCAACGTCTTCACACTAACGAGAGACCGTTCAGGTGCTCTCACTGCGGGATTGGGTTCACACAATCATCTCAGCTCACTGTACATCAGCGAACCCACACTGGGGAGAGGCCATTCACCTGCTCCAAGTGTGGGAAGGGATTCACCACTTCATCCCACCTACTGAGACACCAACGAGGCCACAAGTAACCACAGTGATTGGGTTTTCCTGTTCCTCACATTCAGGACTGAACCATGTTCATTTGGGTCTCTTTCTGCTGATAACAAACTCCAGCCCATTTACAGGGGCTAATAGTCTGGCTAAAAGTTAAATAAATTAGATTTGTTTTAAATGCGCAGTGTGTTGAAACTTTCTAATATCTCTGACACAAGTTAGCTCCTGTTGAAGTTCTCTCGCTCTCCCCTGTCTCTTCCAACCTCACCTCCAACAAGAAGTGTGAGGAGCTTGTGGAGCTTCTTTGTGACTGAGATTGAGTAAATCCGATCAGCTGCCTCTGCTGCTTCCCTCCCTTCCACAAGCCCACCAGACCAAACTGTCTCTAAATTTCATCCTTTCCTGAGCACTGAACCCACATCTTTCTCTAGTTTCTCTCCCATCTCCCCTCATGCCCTCTCAGAGCTCATCTTGTCCATGAGACCCAGCTCCTGCTCCATCGACCCTATTCCCACTGAGCTACTGATCAGCCAACTACCCTGTGTCCATGAATATTGTCAATATTTCTGTCCCTTCAGGTACTGTCCCTCTGTCCTTCAAATCTGCCATCATCACCCCCTCCTCAATAAAACAAATCCTTGACCCTGCCACCCTTACAAATTACTGCCCCATCTTCAACCTCCCTCTCCTCTCCAAACTCTTTGAACTTGTTGTCACCTCCCAAATCCTTGCCCATCTTTCCCAGAACTCCCATGTTTGAATCCTTTCAATCAGGTCCTTGCCCTGTCACACTAGCGAAATACAAGAGACAAACAGTGGTTAGCACAGTGAAGCAACATTGCTGACGTCAGGGAAATACCACCAGACAGACCCAACGGAGGAGACAGAGAGAAAATCCTACAGAATCATAGAATTTACAGGGCAGAAGGAGGTCATTCGGCATTCGAGCCTGCACCAGCCGTTGGAAAGAGCACCCTACTTAAACCCATGCCTCCAGCCTATCCCAGTAACTCGACCTAAGCATTTTTGGTAGCACATTGGTTAGCACCATTGCTTCACAGCTCCAGGGTCCCAGGTTCGATTCCCAGCTTGGGTCACTGTGTGGGGTTTGCACATTCTCCCTGTGTCTGTGTGGGTTTCCTCCCACAAGTCCGGAAAGACGCGCTGTTAGGTAATTTAGAAATTCTGAATTCTCCCTGTGTCCGAACAGGTGCCGGTATGTGGCGACTAGGGGCTTTTCATAGTAACTTCATTGCAGTGTTAATGTAACCCTTCTTGTGACAATAAAGATTATTGGTGGATTGACCACGCTAAAAGGGGCAATTTAGCGTGGTCAATCCACCTAACCTGCACATCTTTGGACAGTGGGAGAAAACTGGAGCACCCGATGGGAACCCTCACAGACACGGGGAGATTGTGCAAACTCCACACAGTCACCCAAGGCTGGAATAGCTGAAACATCAACACACTGCTCCTGGCAGTTGATGGTGCAGTGGTTTGACAAATATAACTAGTGGATTAAAAAGGTGTGTCACATGGAGTAAAAACAGAAAATGCGAGATTAATTCAACAGCACTGGGAGAATGTGCAAACTCGAATAGCTGCAGTGATATCAGAGTGTGGGTGGAGCTGGGCTGTCTGTCTTCACTGCAGCTATTTGATAAACACCTAGTTCTTAAAGGTACTCTCACATGACAATTCTGAATTCTCCCTCTGTGTACCTGAACAGGCACCGGAATGTGCTGACTAGGGGCTTTTCATAGTAACTTCATTGCAGTGTTAATGTAAGACTACTTGAGACAATAAAGATTAGAATTATTAATAAAAATGTTCCGGCAAATTTGCATTCCGCCCACAATGATTTGCACAGTCGGAAATATGACCCCAACAAATGGGATTATTAAAAAATGTTCTGGCAAATTTCCATCCCGCCTGCAACAAATGGGATGAAACCAAATCTTTAAAAGTCAAAGTCTTTCTTTCAAATTTTTGCCGTGCTGTCAGGGGAAAGGGTTAACTTTTCTGCTTGTTTACAAAAGGGGCTGTTTAGCTCACTGGGCTAAATCGCTGGCTTTGAAAGCAGACCAAGGCAAGCCAGCAGCACGGATCGATTCCCGTAACAGCCTCCCCGAACAGGCGCCGGAATGTGGCGACTAGGGGCTTTTCACAGTAACTTCATTTGAAGCCTACTCGTGACAATAAGCGATTTTCATTTCATTTTTCAAAGGGAAGAGGAAACATTCACAAAGCTTCCCACAGCTTGTGAGCTCCGAAACATAACTTCAAGGCTGAAGTTTATCTTCAGAGAATGAAACATTTTGGTGCCTTTTCCAATTGTCCCAGTAAATTGTGATTCACACTGAAAGGTTTACTTTCACTCAGTAATTAGAACATTTCACTTTCTCAGCACTGACACTTTAGATCAAATCCCAATTGTTCTCTTCCCTTGTAGCTGGTGTGTGGAGAAGATCATGTTCACTGTAGATCTGTCAGCACAGAAACCGCACTGTGCTTCTGGATAAATTCAGTCTGCAAGTAGATGAATCTTTTAAACATCACCCAAGTGAAGGTCTTCCCCTGACTCAAAGGAGTGAGATGTCCCTGTAGTTGATGCTGTCTCCTCTGCCACTGCTGTTTTATTGCATCACACATGTTCCATGGACCAGTCTCACAGCCCAAAAGGGGAGGGCAGGAAGGTGTGACAGTCGATGGGACTTTGTGTGTGTGAGCAGTTCAGCTGGAATTCCATCCTGGCCAGGCACCTTTCTGCTTGCTCAGCAATCAATGGCCTTTTCCAGCTCAAATGATGAGAATTCCTTGTCCAACTCAACCATGACAGGAAGCTGGAGGAGAGTCAAACAGAGACTGGGAGATGCCCTTCTCACAGGGGTACAGCTCACTGTCGTGTTCAACCCAGCTCCTCCTCACTCTCTCACCATGACTGACACTGAGCATGCTCAGAGCACACACCCACACTGCACCTGCGCACTGGCCTCGTACACTCACTGATAGGGAACTTCCTGCAGCGCGGGGGATTCTGGGTAACACAGCTGCCATTGAGCAATTAGTAAACAGGAGGATTCTATTTCCCAGTTAGCAAAACAGAAGATCCACAGTCAGGCAAGATGCTGGGCATGAACCATAATGAGAGGTTTGGATACTTTATTTAATACAGAAGCACATTATTCTGATATCACTTAGACATGGGCAACAAGCAGGCTGATCTACAGTATGTACAGTATTTACCACACCTGGGACACGGTATAGCATCTCATCAAACCAGTGATAGGTTTGTTTACGGTTCATAATTGTGACTGGGTCACACTCACGATTCATGCAAAATACACCTCCCCAGGTTCACTGACCCACTCCCTCCAGACCCGTTTTCACTCCAAGGGTCTTGACATCTGCTTTAGTCTTTATCCAGCCATGTATGTTCAGCTCACACTGCCCAACAACCAGCCTCTCCTGCACTGAGGCACAGGGTTTCCATCACCAAAAATCTATCCTGGCCACGCACCACCATCGACGCCACCACCAAGAAAGCACAACAGCACCTATACTTCATCAGGAAACTAAGGGAATTTGGCATGTCCACACTGACTCTTCCCAACTTTTACAGATACACCATAGAAAGCATCCTATCGGGCTGCATCACAGCCTGGTATGGCAACTGCTCGGCCCAAGACCGTAAGAAATTTCAGAGAGTAGTGAACACAGCCTAGTCCATCACACAAACCTGACTCCCATCCATTGACTCTATCCACACCTCCCGATGCCTTGGGAAAGCGGGCAGCATAATCAAAGGCCTCTCCCACTCAGCTTACTCACTCTTCTAACTTCTTCCATCGGGCAGGAGATACAAAACTCTGAAATCATGCACAAACAGATTGAAAACAGCTTCTTCCCCACTATACCAGACTCCTAAACGACCCTCTTATGGACTGACCTGATTAATACTACACTCCTGTGTGCTCCACTCAATGCCTTTGTCTATATATTTACATTGTGTACCTTGTGTTGCCCTATTATGTATTTTCTTTTTAGTTTAATTTATTTTCATGTACAAAATGATCTGTTTGAGCTGCTTGCAGAATAATACTTTTCACTGTACCTTGGTACACGTGACAATAAACAAATCCAATCCAAATTGAGGGAACAATCTGCCTCTCTTGCATTGGTGCACTGCATTTCCCTCATAACACTGAGGCATAGAAAGGTGACAGGTGAGGACTGTGAGATGATTGTTATCACTAAGGAGGTAGTGATGGGCAAGCTAATGGGGCTAAAGGTAGACAAGTCTCCTGGCCCTGATGGAATGCATCCCAGAGTGCTAAAAGAGATGGCTAGGGAAATCGCAAATGCACACATGATAATTTACCAAAATTCACTAGACTCTGGGGTGGTCCCGGTGGATTGGAAATTAGCAAACGTGACGCCACTGTTTAAAAAAGGAGGTAGGCGGAAAGTGGGTAATTATAGGCTCAGTGAGCTGAACTTCGGTAGTCGGGAAGATGCTGGAATCTATCATCAAAGAAGAAATAGCAAGGCATCTGGATGGAAATTGTCCCATTGGGCAGACGCAGCATAGGTTCATAAAGGGCTGGTCGTGCCTAACTAATTTAGTGGAATTTTTTGAGGACATTACCAGTGCAGTAGATAACGGGGTGCCAATGGATGTGGTATATCTGGATTTCCAGAAAGCCTTTGACAAGGTGCCACACAAAAGGTTGATGCATAAGATAAAGATGCATGGCATTCAGGGGAAAGTAGAGGATTGGTTAATTAATGTAAAACAAAGAGTGGGGATTAATGGGTGTTTCACTGGTTGGCAATCAGTAGCTAGTGGTGTCCCTCAGGGATCATTGTTGGGCCCACAATTGTTCACAATTTACATAGATGATTTGGAGTTAGGGACCAAGGGCAATGTGTCCAAGTTTGCAGCAAAGACAACACTAAGATGAGTGGTAAAGCAAAACGTGCAGAGGATACCGGAGGTCTACAGAGGGATTTGGATAGGTTAAGTGAATGGGCTAGGGTCTGGCAAATGGAATACAATGTTGACAAATGTGAGGTTATCCATTTTGGTAGGAATAACAGCAAAAGGGATTATTATTTAAATGATAAAATATTAAAACATACTGCTGTGCAGAGAGACCTGGGTGTACTGGTACATGAGTCGCAAAAAGTTGGTTTACAGGTGCAACAGGTGATTAAGAAAGCGAATGGAATTTTGTCCTTCATTGCTAGAGGGATGGAGTTTAAGACCAGAGAGGTTATGCTGCAATTGTATAAGGTGTTAGCGAGGCCACACCTGGAGCATTGTGTTGTTTTGGTCTCCTTACCTGAGAAAGGACATACTGGCACTGGAGAGTGTGCAGAAGAGGTTCACTAGGTTAATCACAGAGCTGAAGGGGTTGGATTACGAGAACTTGAGTAGACTGGGACGTACTCATTGGAATTTAGAAGGATGAGGGGGGATCTTATAGAAACATAAAATTATGAAGGGAATAGGTAGGATAGATGTGGGCAGGTTGGTTCCACTGGTGGGTGAAAACAGAACTAGGGGGCATAGCCTCAAAATCAGGGGAAGTAGATTTAGGACTGAGTTTAGGAGGAACTTCTTCACCCAAAGGGTTGTGAATCTATGGAATTCCTTGCCCAGTGAAGCAGCTGAGGCTCCTTCATTAAAAGATAAAGATAGATAGTTTTTTGAAGAATAAAGGGATAAAGGGTTATGCTGTTCAGGCCAGAAAGTGGAGCTAAGTACACAAAAGATCAGCCATGATCTCATTGAATGGCGGAGCAGGCTCGAGGGGGCCACATGGCCTACTATTGCTCCTAGTTCTTATGTTCTTATGTGACAGCACAAAACAAAGGCACTCAACAAATTGTATCTGTGTCAACTTTCTGCAACAGACACAATCCCCTGTCATTGGCCCTGAATTCTGCAGATATTTTTCTCCTCAAAGGATACGAACAGAAGAGCAAGGAGCTGGAGTTGGCTATTCAGCCCAGTCTGCTCCACCATTTAATAAGATCATGGCTGATCTGACAGTAACAGATAGTTGTCCAATTCTCTTTTCAAGGCATCAATTGAATCTGCCTCCACCAAATTTTCGAGCAGTGCATTCATGATCCCATATGATCCCACAGAATGTTTTTCTTCACATCATAAGACATAGGAGCAGAATTAGGCCACTCGGCCCATCGAATCTGCTCCGCCATTCAATCATGGCTGATATTTTTCCCATCTCCATTCTCTTGCCATCTCCCCATAACCCCTTATTAATCAAGAACCTATCTATCTCTATCTTAAAGACACTCAGTGATTTGGCCTCCATGGCATTCTGTGGCAAAGAGTTCCACAGATTCACCACCCTCTGGCTGAAGAAATTCCTCCTCATCTGTTTTAATTGCTCCTCATCACCTGAGGAAGGAACTGTGGCCCGAAAGCTAGTGAGTCGAAACAAACCTGTTGGACTTTAACCTGGTGTTGTGAGACTTCTTACTCTGTTTTAAAGGATCGCCCCTTTAGTCTCAGATTGTGTCCCCTGCTTCTAGTTTTTCCTACAAGTGGAAACACCTTCTCCATGTCCACTCTACCCAGGCCTCGCTGTATCCCATAGGTTTTAATAAGATCCCCCCATATCCTTTCAAAACTCCAATGAGTACAGACCCAGAGTCCTCAGCCATTCCTCATACGACAAGCTCTTCATTGGATTGGATTTGTTTATTGTCACGTGTACCGAGGTACAGTGAAAAGTATTTTTCTGCAAGCAGCTCAACAGATCATTCAGTACATGGAAGAAAAGGGAATTAAACAAAATTCAAGAAAATACATGAGAATACATAATAGGGCAACACAAGATATACAATGTAACTACATAAGCATTGACATCGGTTGAAGCATACAGGGTGTAGTGTTAATTAGGTCAGTCAATAAGAGGGTAATTTAGGAGTCTGGTGACAGTGGGGAAGAAGCTGTTTTTGAGTCTGTTCGTGCGTGTTCTCAGACTTCTGTATCTCCTACCCGATGGAAGAAGTTGGAAAAGTGAGTAAGCCGGGTGGGAGAGATCCTTGATTATTCCAGGGATCATTCTTGTAAACCTCCTCTGGAGCCTTTCCAAGGCAAACACATTCTTCCTTAGATACGGGGCCCAAAACTGCTCATAATACTCCAAATGGGATCTGATGAGAGCGTTATACAGCCTCAGAATTACATCCCTGGTCTTATATTCTAGCCCTCTCGACATGAATACATTGCATTTGCCTTCCTAACTGCCGACTGAACCTGCACGTTAACCTGAAAAGAATCTTGAACAAGGTCTCCCAAGTCCCTTTGTGCTTGTGATTTCATCAGCATTTTCCCATTTAGAAAATAGTCTATGCCTCCATTTCTCCTTCCAAAGTCCATAACCTCACACTTTTCCACATTGTATTCCATCTGCCACTTCTTTGCCCACTCTCCTAGCCTTGCTCAGCATTGCTTCTTTTTCTAATCACTTTAAATGAATGCCCTCTGTTTATAATCTTGCCCTAAATATGACTTGCTAGATCAAACGTCTATTGCAGATCCTTAGTTTTAATGTGGTCAAGTGCCTTTCCATTTGAGAAGTGTTCAATAAAGTTATTAGAATTAATTGTAGCTAGGGCAGCACGTGGAGCAGTGGTTAGCACTGGGAGTATAGCGCTGAGGACCCGGGTTTGAATCCCGGCCCTGGGTCACTGTCCGTGTGGAGTTTACACATTCTCCCCATGTCTGCATGGGTTTCACCCAGACAGCCCAAAGATATGCAGGTTAGGTGGATTGGCCAGGCTCAATTGCCTCTTAATTGGAAAAAAAATAATAATAATTGGGTGCTCCAAATTTATTTTAAAGAAAAAGGATAATTTGTAGCTTCCCCACCAATCAGTTTTTTGCATGAAGTGACCTTATTTTTATCGGGAGTTAACTGAAGTGTGTTCCTCACCACCCATTATCTAAATTTCCATTTACCACTTTTCTGTCCACCTGACCCAGTCCATGGCTTTCTCCCTCATTGTCTGAAACACATGAGCAACTTTTATATAATCCTGGTGCATACATTTCAGTCTAAATCATTGATATATACCGGAAACTGTGGAGCCCCACTGGAAACAGACGTCCAGGCATCATTCAGTCCCGGATGTGACTAACAGCAGCAACAACAGCTGAATCCAAACCCTACTGTTGTCTGTGAACTTGCTGATGTCTGTAGGTTGTTTGACTGAGTGAATCTCCTCCCACGCACGGAGCAGTTAAACAGCCTCCCCAGCACTGCTCCCACGTGTGGGCCACGCGGTAGCACAGTGGTTAGCACCATTGCTTCACCGCTCCCAGGTTCGATTCCCTGCTTGGTCACTGTCTGTGCGGAGTCTGCGCGTTGTTCCAGTGTCTGTGTGGGTTTCCTCCGGATGCTCCGGTTTCCCCCCACAGTCCAAAGATGTGCAGGTTGTATGGATTGGCCATGGGAAATTGCCCTTGTGTGTCCAAAAAGGTGAGGTGGGGTTATGGGTTAGATTGGAGATATGGGCTTAAGTCAGGTGCTCTTTCCAAGGGCCGGTGCACTCGATGGGCCGAATGCCGTCCTGATCAGTGTGAACTCGCCGGTGTTTCTGCAGATTTGGATTTCTTTTAAATCTCTTCACAGTCAGAACATTTAAAAGGTTTCTGATCAGTGTGAACAAGTTGGTGTGAAGTCAGGTGGGATGACCGAGTAACTTTCTTGTCACACATGCGGCAAGAGTATGGTCTCTGTCCAGTGTGAACTCGCTGGTGTTGCAGAAGCTGAGATGAACATGTGAATCTTTTCCCACACACAGAGCAGGTGAACGGCCTCCCCCACTGTGAGTGCGTTGATGTGTCAGTAAATTCTTTTTACTTTTAAAGCTCTTCTCGCAGTCAGCACATTTAAAAGGTCTCTGATCAGTATGAACAAGTTGGTGTCTCAGGAGGACTGATGACTGAGTGAATCCCTTCCCACACACGGAGCAGGTGAATGGCCTCTCCCCAGTATGAGTGCGTTTGTGTACCAGTAAATTCTTTTTACTTTTAAAGCTCTTCTCACAGTCAGCACATTTAAACGGTCTCTGATCATTATGAACAAGTTGATGTCTCAGGAGGAATGATGACTGAGTGAATCCCTTCCCACATACGGAGCAGGTGAATGGCCTCTCCCCAGTGTGGGTGCGTTGATGTATCAGTAAATTCTTTTTACTTTTAAAGCTCTTCTCATAGTCAGCACATTGAAAATGTCTCAGATCAGTATGAACATGTTGGTGGCTCAGGAGAAGTGATGACTGAGTGAATCCCTTCCCACACACGGAGCAGGTGAATGGCCTCTCCCCTGTGTGAGTGCGTTGGTGTCTCTGTAAATACTGTTTACTTTTAAAGCTCATCTCACAGTCAGCACAGTTAAAAGGTCTCTGATCAGTATGAACAAGTTGGTGTCTCAGGAGGATTGATGACTGCGTGAATCCTTTCCCACACACGGAGCAGGTGAACGGCCTCTCCCCAGTATGAGTGCGTTGATGCGTCATTAAATCCATTCCGCGTTTAAAGCTCTTTTCACAGTCAGCACATTTAAACGGTCTCTGTTCAGAGTGGACCTGACGGTGAGCCCGGAGGTTTGACAAATCATTAAATCCCTTCCCACATTCCAAACAGGTGAATGGCCTCTCCCCAGTGTGAGTGCGTTGATGTAACAGCAAATCCTTTTTGCTTTTAAAGCTCTTTTCACAGTCAGCACATTTAAAAGGTCTCTCATCATTATGAACAAGTTGATGCCTCAGGAGTTCAGATGACAGAGTGAATCCTTTCCCACACACGGAGCAGATGAATGGCCTCTCCCCAGTGTGAGTGCGTTGATGTGTCAGTAAATCATTTCTGCTTTTAAAGCTCTTCTCACAGTCAGCACATTTAAACGGTCTCTGGTCAGTATGAACAAGTTGGTGTGTCAGGAGGTGTGATGATCGAGTGAATCCCTTCCCACACACGGAGCAGGTGAACGGCCTTTCCCCAGTGTGAATACGTCGATGAGTTTCCAATTCAGATGGGTAATTGAATCCCATCCCACAGTCCCCACATTTCCACGGTTTCATCATAGTTATCGACAAGTTATCAGGTGTAGGTGGGGTGCAGATTTGAGGTCACTATCAGATCAGCCGTGATGTTATTAAATGGTAGAACAGGCTCACGGGGCTGAATGTCCTATTGCTGCTTCTTGGTTCATTTGGTGCGAATGTCCTTATGTCCCTCCAACTTGGATCATCAGTTGAAGCCTGAGTACGGTGTCTCCCTGATGTAAATGTTGCAGTTTAATTTTATGCTGTGTGATTGGTTAAAGCTCAGTTCCAGCTAACTGGAAAATTACTTAGATGTCTGTTTCTTGCTGCTTTTCCAATCACAGTGATTTTTAATTTTTTTTCCAAAAGACAAAACAGACAGACATTTCTCCTTCCACATTGAAAGGCCGGTTCTGATGAATCAAGTGACTCTGTCAGATCTCAACATGATGTCTGCATCTGCAAATATTCTGTAAAAGGAGATTACATTGAAATACTGTGAATATATAAGACACAAACAAGCCATTCTGTCACAGATTCTGCTGCTGTAAATACTCGGCACACATCTCCGACTATCCCACCTATCAAATCTCAGCCTTTCAGCTGACTTTCGATTCCGTTTTCTCTCATGTGCTTGTCCCGTTTCCTTTTGAAAACATCTCAGCACTTTCCTCAACTCATTTCCATGGTAATGAGTTGCACATTCTGAACCTGTAATAAATAATTTTGTCTGTATTGTCCCCTTGGATTTATTCATAACTATCTTGTATTTCTGACTTGTTGTTTATTGATGGTCACTCTCTCACATCGCCCCTCTACATTTAATCTTTCCTGATCACTGTAATCCCTCATGTTACAAAAGTTATCACTGTCAATGCAGGATAGAATTTGCAAAGAGTCAAAACTTTCTGTTGGGTTCAGTTTGTTGTGTGAAAATTCTCCAATTCTAACCCCCTGTAAAAGAAGTTTAGGATAGAAATTCTGAACATGCAATTCTAGTTTCTCAGGAACATTTTTTTCTCTCTTGTTCCCAAAGCTGTAAATCCCTGTCCCACACACTCTCCCTCCTCTCTGAGCTGAAATCCAAACCCATCTCACCATCTGCACCATTTCTTTCCTCCACTCCCAGTTTTCTCTCTCCCTCCCTCTCCTCTGCCTGGGTTGAGTTCTCCAGCTCCTGTCTGCAGACTGACAATAAAATCAATGGGTTTGGGGCCTCCAGCGGGTGTTGGTGAATCCTCCCCGCCCACCTGCCAGGGTTTCCTTCCTTGCCAGAGATCAGAGTCCTCATTGCTTTGAGTGCAAAGTGGAAGCTCTTATTTATTATCCCCCCTCCCCCATCCTCTGATGTGAACCATCCTCCAGTGTGTGAAACAGAATGGTGCCCGTTAACCTGGGCCTGTTCCAGGGAGGGAAGAAGCTCCGCAGCTGCCCGGGGACTGATTGACGGTGGGTTGGGACCAATAGGAAGAGGGGGTGGGGCTGGAGGACCGAACAAGAGCAGCTAGTCCTCCAGCCAATCAGAGTGAATGGGAGGCGGAGCAGATCCGGGGCTCTTGCTCCCTACGCATGCGCCCCTGCACCCGGGCCTGTCTCAAGGAAAAGCCTGAGCAGCTGTCGCCGGTTCAGCTGCTGTATCCGAGCTTCGTAACTCGGGACTTGCACGGGGTTTTTATGAAGCCGCCCGACCCATCCGCCGGCTCCCTCCCTCCCTCATGACTTACCCGGCGGTATCAGATCGACTGACAATTTCCGAATAACCGCTTCAATAGTAGCTACTTCAGGCACTGCGCATGCTCCAGGTCGCTGTGTCCGGGGAACGATTGGTTTAGGGGGCGGGACTGGAGGATCGACCTGGAGCAGTTGGTCCTCCAACCAATCGGAGTGAATGAGGGGCGGGGCGAAGCCCGGGTTTCTCCCATTGGCTGAAACTCTGCATCATTTTGAAGCTGATTTGTCTCAAACTCCAGGAGAAAACTGGACCTTTCTGTTTGTGGCTTTAAACAGATGAGAGGAAATGAAGGGATCTGGAAAGCAGCAGATTTTGCATGTTGTTCCAGGAAAGTGGGGCCTGTGGAATGTCAGGTTTTACACAGCACACGGTTAGCCTGAGGTTCACGCTGGGTAAAGAATCTGCAAACAAGGCAAGGGAATAAATAATTAATGGTAGGACCCGAGGAACTACAGAGGATCAGAGGGGACCATGGTGGGCATATCCATATGTCCCTGAAGACAGGAGGCCAGGTAGATAGGGTGGTTAAAAAGGAATATGGAATACTCGCCTTTATTAACTGAGGCATAGAATATAAGAGCAGGGAGGTTATGATGGAGCTGTATAAAATGCTGGTTGGACCACAGTTGGAGTAGTGTGTACAGTTCTGGAAGGAAGTGATTGCACTCGAGAAGATGCAGAGTAAATTCACCAAGGTGGCCTGGGCTGGAGTATTTCAGTTAACAAGAGAGACTGGATAGGCTGGGGTTGTTTTCCGTGGAGCAGAGAAGGCAGAGAAGGGGACCTAATTGCGGTATGGAAAATGATCGAGTGAATTAGTGGTGAATAGATGGGGTAAATAGGAAGGAACCTTTCCCCTTAGCGGAGGGGTCAATAACCAGTGGGCAGAGAAGGAAACATTCCCCTTACCGGAGGAGTCAATAAGCAGGGGCATAGATTTCAGGTATGGCGGGAGGTTTACAGGAGATGCGAAGAGAAACTTTTTCACCCAGAGGGTGTTGGGAATCTGGAACTCACTGCCTGAAAGTGTGGTAAAGAATGTAAATTCACAACATTTAAGAAGTATTTAGATGAGCATTTGATATTTTCCAGCACTTAGTCCGTAGCGGACTAAGTGCTGGAAAATGGGATTGGAGTAAATAGGTGCTTGATGGCTGGTGGAGACACGATGGGTCAAAGGGCCTCTTTCACTCCTGGAAAAACTCTCTGACTCTAATCGTACCATTCAGATCACTCAATGGAATTCTCAGGAACCACATTGGAGAGGAAGGTTGCTGACACCTAATGATAAACAGCACACGCACAAGCAGCAAGATACATAACTTTGGTCAGACAGGATTTTCCCATTTGAAATACATATTGACTATTCATTGTTACGCTTATCTTTCCAGATTTTAAAAGTTCTCTCCTTTACTCAGGATTCGATTATTTACCGATGTGAAGCTAATTGTTTCATAATTTCCTGGGCATGTACTGTCTGCTATTTTATTTTTTTAAAATATTTTTATTCTTTTTTTTCACAATTTTTCTCCCAAATTCACACCCACCAATAACAACCAAGAACCAGCAACAAATATCTCAAACCCCAGAACAATAACAACGATCCCATCCTCCCACCATGCTCAGACATCAGCCAGCATGTTAACATAAACAAATGACAAAAAAGGAATCAAGGATTACCCCTAGCCATCTTTAACATACATAGCCCCCCAACCCCCCCCCCCCCAACTAATGTTCGATGTTATCCAGTTCTTGAAAGTGCATAATAAATAGTGCCCATTACTTGTAGAACGCCTCCGAGCTTCCCCTCAGTTCAAACTTAACCTTCTTAAGGGTCAAGTATTCCAACAGGTCCCCTCGCCACGCCAGGGCACAGAGTGGAGAGGCCGCTCTCCATCCCAGCAGGATCTGCCTTCGGGCGATCAACGAGGCGAAGGCTATGATATCTGCCTCCGCTCCAGTTTCCAACCCTGGCTGGTCCGACACCCCGAATATGGCCTCCCGTGGACCCGGGTCCAGTTTCACATGCACCACCTTGGAAATTACCCTAAACACCTCCTTCCAGGACTCCCCAAGCTTTGGACAGAACCAAAACATATGAACGTGATTAGCGGCGGCGCCCCCCCCCCCCCCCGCAACGCTCACACACATTCCCCCCCCCCCCCCCCGCAACGCTCACACACATTCCTCCCCCCCCCCCCCCGCAACGGTCACAGCAGCAGTACCGCCCCTTGCCCAACGCTTCACACACATCTTCTACCCCTTCAAAGAATCGGCTCATGTTGACCGGACCTCCTAGCCCTCTCACGTTCCACGTGACTATCCTTACTGAAGGTTTCTCACCCACCTCCAACCTTTCTTATCCACCATCAGCATACCACCGGTCCCTGCCCCATAAGCCTGACCCGCCCCTGTCCATTGTTAACATCGAACCCTTTCCCTCCTTCCCAAAACCCCTCCCAACATTTCCCCCGGAAACAACATTCCCCAGCATCCATCCCTTCCCCCCCCCTCTCGCTCGCCTCGTAGGCCCATTGAAGCCTGCTATCCAGGCTCCAACGTCCGCAGCCCTCCTCTCCCCTCACCTCCATTCACTAGCTGACTTTAGCTAGTCAGTGCGGGTGGCTCCCCCCCCGCCAAAACATATCATCCCCTTCCACCCAGTCCCAGAGAAAGAAACAAAAGAAACCCAACATTCCAACCCCTACAATTCACTAACATAACATTTAACTGTCGCAACACAGAACGCCCATCAACCCACCATTAACTTGAACTCTATAACAGTGCAAAGAGAAATAAATTACAATAAAAATCCGTAAATAGAAAGTTATAACATTTATACATTTTCCCGCTGTTCAAACACAGTCCACAGTCTCTCTTCCAGTTCTGCTCTTCATGCCTGTCCCAAGCCTTCTGCCTTCACGAACGCCTCAGCCGCATCCGCTGTCTCAAAATAAAAGTCTTTGCCGTTATACGTTACCCTCAACTTCGCTGGTTACACCATACCAAACCGCACTCCCTTCCTGAACAACGTCGCCTTCACTCGCCCAAACGCCGCTCGTCTTTTTGCCAACTCCATGTCAAGTCCTGGTAGATCCGGACCATAGTCCCATCCCATTGTATCTCCCGCTTCTGCTTCACCCAGTTTTAACACCTTCTCCTTCATGCAAAACTTTAGGAAGCAGATAATTTCTGCCCTTGGCGCCTCGTTCACTTTGGGCTTCGGCCTTAACGACCGATGAGCTCGGTCTAGTTCGTACCGGGAGGGGTTCTCACCCTCTTCCATCAGCACCGCCAACTTCTTAGCGAAGCATTGTGTTGGCCTTGGGCCCTCTGTCCCTTCGGGCAAGCCCACAATTCTCAAATTATGCCGCCTTGAGCGGTTTTCCATGTCTTCCAGCTTTGCTCGGAGTCCTCTATTAATCTCCACAACCCTCCGCAACTCATCTCCCATCGAGGTGACCTGGCGCTGTGCCGTGGCACGGCTTCCTCCACTTCCTTCATCTTCTCGCCCTGCTCTCTCACCTCGGCCAATGCCTTTGCCACCGCCACCTTCATCGGGGCGATTGCCTCCTCCACCAATGACTTCAATACAACTGCCATCTCCTTTCTCAAGGCCTCCATGTGCCTCGCAAACTGTTTTTCCAGCTCCACCGCCATCACCTCGGTCATCTTCTCCAGCGTAAGTAGTGCGGCCCCGCTTTGCAGTTCGGCTTCCGCCATCCTCCGCCATATTCGTCTTCTCCTTTAGCGGCGGCGACCCCGCATATCCTCCTTTCTTCGACGCTGCTTTTGCATCCTTTAGCGGCTTATTGTCTTTTACTGTCTTTCTCTTCTCTCTCTCCTTCTGTCCTTCATCAATCTGAATTATTCTTTTTTAAAAAAAGGGCGGGGGAGAGAAAAAAAACTTCTTCACGTTTCTTTAAATCTTTCAACTTTTTTCTTTCTCCTCTGCATTTATCCAGAGCTCCCCTGGGACCAGGTTTCAGCCTCTTTCTTCCTCCTAGATGGGAGCCATCCGACGTGGGACACCCCACTTTCATGGTGCCCTGGACTCAGGCCTATCGCCTCGGCCCCCTCGTAGCTCCGCCCCCGCTGCTCTGGCCCCGACACCGCGCTGGGCCCAGCGCCTCAGGCCCCGCCGCCCGACACCCGCGTGGGGTTCTTCACCGGTTTTTAAACTGGCCCCGCTGGCTGCTCCCGACGGCCCCAAAGGCCGACGGTAGTTTGGGGGGGGGGGGGGGGGTGCGTTAAAACTCAGTGATTTGCCTGAAAACGCCGTGACTCGCAGCCACCGGCGGGAGCTGTTTGCGCTGCAGCCGCCCTGCGCGCCCACGCCACCGGAAGTCACCAATTTTCTTCTTTACCGCCTGCTGTACCTCCATGCTTACCTTCAGTGACTGGTGTACGAGGATACCCAGGTCTCATTGCACATTCCCCTCTCTTCATTTATAGTCATTCAGATAATAATCTGCCTTCCTGTTTTTGCTACCAAAGTGGACAACCTCGCATTTGTCCACATTATTCTGCATCTGCCATGCATTTTCCCACTCAACTTGTCCAAATCATATTGAAGCACCTCTGCATCCACCCCACAGCTCACCCTCCCACCCAGCTTTGTGTCATTGCAAATTTTGAGATATTACATTTATTCCCTCATCCAAATCATTAATATATATTGTGAATAGCTGGGATGAGGTGAAACGCCACACAGAGACCCGGGGCTGGGATCGAACCCGGGTCCTCGGCGCTGTGAGGCAGCAGTGCTAATCACTGCGCCACCGTGCCGCCACTTTTCTCACTTATGAAGAAATCTTCCACAGCAGCTTGCTGGGTGACAAGCAGAAGACAGACCAGTTCTTTCTGCCCAGATGTGTCTCTAACATGGGATCTGAAATTGAAATATTTAACCCTGATATCATTGGATCTTATGATCCATCTGTGAAGGTGCAAAGGTTAATTGTGTAAAGGTTAAAACAGGAAGAGATTTCGAAAATGATCCATACTGGCTTCACCCAACACCCACACTTTGGCTCACACCAGTGGACCATTCAGAGGAGACGGCAGCCAATAGTAATGGAGACCAGTACTCATTCTGCATCATCAGCTTGTCCTCTGGGACTGGTAAACAATTCTCACCTGTCATAGGATGTACGATTTTTGCGTCCATTATGCATCATTTTTAAACCTTTGTTTCTTAATAAACCAATGTAAAATCACATATTAGCTTGGTCCCATTTTTGGGGAAATCTGTGACTGCCTTGGTCTGCTTTAAAAGCCAGCTATTTAGCTCTGTGCTAAACCAGCCCCTCTAATGATGCTTTCTATGATGCATTTGTAAAAATTGGTTAGAGTCAATGTGGAGATGCCGAATTTACTTAGTTTCCTGAGGAAGTTTAGGCGCTGGTGTGCTATCTTGGTCGTAGTGTCGGCGTGGGTGGACCAGGATAGATTGTTGGTGATGTGCACACCTAGGAATTTTATTTTTAAAATTATTTCTTTATTCTCCTCCTTTCTCACATTTTCTCCCAAATCTACACCCACCAACAATAAACAACATTCAGTAACAAATATGTCACTCCCCATATCAATAACAACGATCCCATCCTCCCACCAAACCCAAAACATTCACCCACATGTTCTCAAAAACAAATGGCAAAAAGGAATCAGGAATCATCCATAGCTCCCATTAACACCTATCCCCCCCCTTTCCCCCAACCCTCTCACCCCCCCCAACTAATGTTCGATGTTATCCAGTTCTTGAAAGTGCATAATGAATAATGATCATGAATTGTAGAACCGTTCTATCCTTCCCCTCAGTTCAAACTTAACCTTCTCAAGAGTCAAGAATTCCAGCAGGTCCCCCCGCCACACCAGGGCACAGGGTGGAGAGGCTGCTCTCCAACCCATCAGAATCCGCCTTCGGGGGATCAACGAAGCGAAGGCTACAACATCTGTCTCCGTTCCCGTTTCCAACCCTGGCTGGACCAACACCCTGAATATGGCCTCCCGGGGGTCCCGGTACAGTTTAACGTGCACCACTTTAGAAATTACCCTAAAAACCTCCTTCCAGTAATCCTCTAGCTTTGGACAGGACCAAAACATATGAACATGATTAGCACCACCTCCCCCCACCCCTGCAACGTTCACACACATCTTCTACTCCCTCAAAGAATCGGCTCATCCTCGTGAGGTGTGCTCTGTATACCACCTTCAGCTTTATCAGCCCCAACCTCGCGCACGAGGTGGAGGCATTCACTCTACGGAGCACCTCACACCAGAACCCCTCCTCCATAAGTTTTTACAAATATATAAAGCAAAAAAGAGTGGCTAAGGTAAATATTGGTCCTTTAGAGGATGAGAAGGGAGTTTTAATAATGGGAGATGAGGAAATGGCCGAGGAACTGAACAGGTTTTTTGGGTCGGTCTTCACAGTGGAAGACACAAATAACATGCCAGTGACTGATAGAAATGAGGTTATGACAGGTGATGACCTTGAGAGGATTGTTATCTCTAAGGAGGTAGTGATGGGCAAGCTAATGGGGCTAAAGGTAGACAAGTCTCCTGGCCCTGATGGAATGCATCCCAGAGTGCTAAAAGAGATGGCTAGGGAAATTGCAAATGCACTAGTGATAATTTACCAAAATTCACTAGACGCTGGGGTGGTTCCGGTGGATTGGAAATTAGCAAACGTGACACCACTGTTTAAAAAAGGAGGTAGGCAGAGAGCGGGTAATTATAGGCCAGTGAGCTTAACTTCGGTAGTAGGGAAGATGCTGGAATCTATCATCAAGGAAGAAATAGCGAGGCATCTGGACAGAAATTGTCCCATTGGGCAGAAGCAGCATGGGTTCATAAAGGGCAGGTCATGCCTAACTAATTTAGTGGAATTTTTTGAGGACATTACCAGTGCAGTAGATAACGGGGAGCCAATGGATGTGGTATATCTGGATTTCCAGAAAGCCTTTGACAAGGTGCCACACAAAAGGTTGCTGCATAAGATAAAGATGCATGGCATTAAGGGTAAAGTAGTAGCATGGATAGAGGATTGGTTAATTAATAGAAAGCAAAGAGTGGGGATTAATGGGTGTTTCTCTGGTTGGCAATCAGTAGCTAGTGGTGTCCCTCAGGGATCCGTGTTGGGCCCACAATTGTCACAATTTACATAGATGATTTGGAGTTGGGGACCAAGGGCAATGTGTCCAAGTTTGCAGATGACACTAAGATGAGTGGTAAAGCGAAAAGTGCAGAGGATACTGGAAGTCTGCAGAGGGATTTGGATAGGTTAAGTGAATGGGCTAGGGTCTGGCAGATGGAATACAATGTAGACAAATGTGAGGTTATCCATTTTGGTAGGAATAACAGCAAACGGGATTATTATTTAAACGATAAAATATTAAAGCATGCTGCTGTACAGAGAGACCTGGGTGTGCTAGTGCATGAGTCGCAGAAAGTTGGTTTACAGGTGCAACAGGTGATTAAGAAGGCAAATGGAATTTTGTCCTTCATTGCTAGAGGGATGGAGTTTAAGACTAGGGAGGTTATGTTGCAATTGTATAAGGTGTTAGTGAGGCCACACCTGGAGTATTGTGTTCAGTTTTGGTCTCCTTACTTGAGAAAGGACATACTGGCACTGGAGGGTGTGCAGAGGAGATTCACTAGGTTAATCCCAGAGCTGAAGGGGTTGGATTATGAGGAGAGGTTGAGTAGACTGGGACTGTACTCGTTGGAATTTAGAAGGATGAGGGGGGATCTTATAGAAACATTTAAAATTATGAAGGGAATAGATAGGATAGATGCGGGCAGGTTGTTTCCACTGGCGGGTGAAAGCAGAACTAGGGGACATAGCCTCAAAATAAGAGGAAGTAGATTTAGGACTGAGTTTAGGAGGAACTTCTTCACCCAAAGGGTTGTGAATCTATGGAATTCCTTGCCCAGTGAAGCACTTGAGGCTCCTTCATTAAATGTTTTTAATGTAAAGATAGATAGTTTTTTGAAGAATAAAGGGATTAAGGGTTATGGTGTTCAGGCGGGAAAGTGGAGTGGAGTCCACAAAAGATCAGCCATGATCTCATTGAATGGCGGAGCAGGCTCGAGGGGCCAGATGACCGACTCCTGCTCCTAGTTCTTACGTTCTTATGTAAAATCCCTTCGCACGTTGACAGTTGGTGAATGGCCTCCCAGTAGGAACTCCCAGGTGTGAGATAATCGGGATTATGGAGACATGACCAGGGATGGGAACTGAATATATTCAGCGTTTTGGCAGGACAGACAAAAAGGAAAAGGCAGTGGAGTGGCAGTGCTGGTTAATAATAATCTTTATTCTTATCACAAGTAGGTTTACATTAACACCAGGTTGGTGTCGTGGCAGATAGTGTTGAGGATCGTCAGAAGATACAACAGGATATAGATAGGGTGGAGACTTGGGCAGAGAAATGGCAAATGGAGTTTAATCCGGACAAATGTGAGGTAATGCATTTTGGTAGGTCTAACATAGAGGGGAAATATATC
Organism: Scyliorhinus canicula; assembly: GCF_902713615.1. Lineage (NCBI taxonomy): Eukaryota > Metazoa > Chordata > Chondrichthyes > Carcharhiniformes > Scyliorhinidae > Scyliorhinus > Scyliorhinus canicula. Next base: position 2,009,526 of record NW_024055461.1, read on the forward strand.
GTAAATGGTAAAACTCTTAGGAATATAGAAAATCAGAGAGATCTGGGCGTGCACGTTCACAGATCTTTGAAGGTGGCAACACTAGCATACGGAATGCTCGCTTTCCTTGGACGAGGCATCAAGTATAAAAACTGGCAAGTCATGCTACAGTTCTATAGAACATTGTTAAGGCCACACTTGGATTATTGCGCACAATTCTGGTCGCCACACTACCAGAGGCTGTGGAGGCTTTGGAGAGGGTGAAGAGGAGGTTTACTAGGATGTTGCCTGGTCTGGAAGGTGTTAGCTATGTGGAGAGGCTGAATCGACTCGGACTGTTTTCATTACAAAGACGGAGGTTGAGGGATGACCTAGTAGTGGTCCACTAGACTATGAGTGGCATGGATAAAGTGGAGGGGCAGGCATTCTTTCCCACGTTGGAGGGGTCAGTCTTCAGGGTGCATAGATTTCAGGGGCAAAGTTTAGAGGATATGTGCGAGGCAGGTTTTTTTTTTTACACAGAGGGTGCTGAGTGCCTGGAACGCGTTGCCAGGGAGGTTGTGGAAGCAGATACATTAACGGCGTTCAAAAGGCATCTTGACAAATACATGGATAGGATGGGTATAGAGGGATACGGCACAAGGAAGTGCTGAGGGTTTTGGCAAAGGTTGGTATCATGACCGGTACAGGCTTGGAGGGCCGAAGGGCCTGTTCCTGTGTTGTATTGTTCTTCTTTGTTCTTTGAAATAGTTGAGGCCACGCCATTGTATGTTTTCAAGAATAATAATATTCTTTATTGTCACAAGTAGGCCTACATTGCAATGAAGTTACTGTGAAAAGCCCCAAGTCGCCACATTCCAGAGCCTGTTTGGGTACACGGAGGGAGAATTTAGAACGTCCAAATGACCTAACAGCACGTCTTTTGGGACGAGTGGGGGGAAACCAGAGCACCCGGAGGAAACTCATGCAGACACAGGGAGAACGTGCAGACTCCAAACAGTGATCCAGCCGGGAATAGAACCGGAGACCCTGTCGCTGTGAAGCCACAGTGCTACCGTGCTGCCCACACAGCAGAAGCAGTTAGATATAGCACTTATGGCGAAGGAGATCAAAGGGTACAGAGGGGAAAGCAGGATTAGGCTATTGAGTTGGAGACGAGCCACGATCATGATGAATGGTGGAGCAGGTTCGAAGGGCCAAATTGCCTCTTCCTGTTTCTATTTTCTATGTAATCCCTTCCCACACTGAGAGTCAGGTGAATGGCCTCTCCCAGTGTGAACTCGCTGGTGTGTCTGCAGACTGGATAACTGTGTGAATCCATTCCCACAGAGGGAGCAAGATAATGGTTCTCCCGAGTGTGAATCCGCTGATGTTTCCACAGGGTGGATGAAGGCAATAAATCCCTTCCCTCACTGAGAGCAGGTGACTGGCCTCTCCTCAGTGTGAACATGCTGGTGTCTCTCCAAGATGGAAAAATCACTGAATCCCTTTCCACACTGAGAGCAGATGAATGACATCTCCCCAGTGTGAACTCGCTGATGTCTCTGCAGGTGGATAACTGAGTGAATCTTTTCTCACACTGGGAGCAGGTGAATGGCTTCTCCCCAGTGTGAACTCGCTGGTGTCTCTGCAGCGTGGATAATTGAGTGAATCTTTTTTCACACTGGGAGCAGGTGAATGGCTTCTCCCCAGTGTGAATTCGCTGATGACTCCGCAGGGTGAATGAAGCACGGAATCTCTGCCCACACTGAGAGCAGATGAATGGCTTCTTCCCAGTGTGAACTCGTTGGTGTGCCTGCAGGCTGGATAACTGTGTGAAGCCCTTCCCACACTGAGAGCAGGTGAATGGCCTCGTCCCAGTGTGAACTCGCTGATGTCTCTGCAGGGTGGATGAATCAATGAATCCCTTCCCACACTGAGAGCAGGTGAAAGGCCTCTCCCCAGTGTGAACTCGCTGATGTGTCTGCAGGGTGGATGAATGACTGAATCCCTTCCCACACTGAGAGCAGGTGAATGGCTTCTCCCCAGTGTGGACTCGCTGATGTGTCTGCAGGCTGAATAACCGAGCGAATCCCTGTCCACACTGAGAGCAGATGAACGGCCTTTCCCCAGCCTGACTGCGTCGATGAACCTCCAGCTGAGATGGGACTCTGTATGTCTTCCCAGAGTCCACACATTTCCACGGTTTCTCCATGTTTTGGGTCTCCTCGTGTCTCTCCAGTTTGGAAATTCAATGGAAGCCTTCTCTACACGCAGAACATGTGCACTGTCTGCCCTCACGTTGAATGGTGTGATGTTTTTTTCAGGCTGTGTAACTGGTCAAAGCTCTTTCCATAGTCAGATCACTGTAACACTGTCACTCGGTTGTATGGTGTGTGGGCTTTGGTGCTTTTCCAGTCACATTCACGTTTATAATCTTTGGGAAGCCGACAGAATTTCTCCTTCGCGCCGATGATATTCAGATCAGAAGGAAGCGAGTGAGTTTGTCATATCGAGACTTGATGTTTGAGACTTCTGTCTGTAATTCCTCCTCTTTCAAGATGCTTTAAAAACAATTTACAAAAGTCATCATTGTTGGTATGGGATAGGAATTCAGAGCAGACAATTCTAGTTCTTATGGAACATTATTTCCTCTCTCGTTCTCCAAAGCTGTAAATCTCCATCCCACACACTCTCCCTCCATTCTCACTCTGCTGTATCTAATATTCACCCTCCCAATTCTCCTGAAGGTGCTGATTCATGTTGATTGACAGATCCAAGCTCAGCTCACTGCTTCCTGACCATGGACACAGATAGATAGAGCAAGAGTAGGCCATTCGGCCCACCGAGTCTGCTCAACCATTCAATGAGATCCTTGGCCGATCTACCTCAGCACCATTTCCCACACGATCATATCTCTCGATATCTTCAATATCTAGAAACCTGTCAGTATTTGTCTTGAACATACCTGATGACTGAGGCTCTACATTCCTCTGGGGTAGAGAACTTCAAAGCTTCACCACATCCTCGAGTGAAGAAATCCCTCCTCACCTCAGCATTCACTCTATTTTCCTACCTGTTCCCCATAACCCTTAACTCCATTGTCAATAAAATATCTGTCAAACTTGTGCTTCAATATATTCAATGACCCCCAGATACAACTGGTCCCTGTGGAGAGAAATCCAAAGACTAACAACCCTCTGAGGGAAGAGATGACTGGAAATCTACAACATAGCTACAGTCTTATATTATAAGACGAGAAATAATAATATATTTACTTTATTACAGAACCATGAATAACATATCTAATCTGTACCATATAAGAACATGAGACGTATCTCTGCCCATTACTAATTTAATGTCCCCTGAAATGCCAGCTTTCCCCTGGGAAACCCACTCCTTTAATTGTGAACATTAGGAAAGAGACAAGCCTTTTTAAAATAAATTTAGAATAACCACTTATTTTTTGCCAATAAAGGTGCAATTTAGCATGGCCAACCCAGCTACCCTGCACATCTTAGGGTTGTGGGGGTGAGACACACGCAGACACGGGGAGAATGTGCAAACTCCCCACTGATAGTGACCCGGGGCTGGGATCGAACCCAAGTCCTCAATGCCATAGGCAAAAGTGCTAACCACTGCGCCACTACTCGGGTTGTTAGTTTCCAACGTGGATCTTTGAGTAACTGAACAGAGCCGCACATGGGGTCAGACATCCGTTGAGTTAATGGGACCCAGGGAGCAGAATTTGCTTCTGTTTCTTTACTCCTCTGTTACTACTCTGATCATAGATATCTGGGTCTGTGCAAACCGGGATAATGGGAGGCCAAGTACCCAAAACAAAGGGTAATGCAGTTTGCTGGCCAGGTTGTCTCCATTCTGAGCAATGTGGAATAAACTTCGCCCAGTCATTGAAAATGTTGCCCCCAACAAACATGGCGGCCGCACATGCGCTCTGCTACTCATTGTCCCGAGTAAAGATGGCGGTCGTTAGCCCGAACCGATCACCGGACCCACGCGGCCCCGCTCCGTGAAACGGGGGAACTAGGAAGTGGTTTTTCCGGGTATGGGCTTGCACAACATGTTTAGAAAACTTTTCCACCCACCAGCCAGATCCGTCGCTCCCGCGTTCCACAATATTCCTCTTACCCTTTGTGGATCCGAGAAAAAAGTTCCCTCCAGTGCCCGCAGGACACATGCTTCCGTTCCACCCGCCCTCACTCACTCCGATTGGTTGGAGGACCAGCCTCACTCGCTGGATCATCCAGTCCAGCCCCCTCTTCCTATTGGGCCAGATCTGCTGTCAATCACTCCCAAGGCATTGTGATGTGGGGCATGCGCAGTGCGGCTCATGTCCAGGGATAGACGCTTGTTTGTCTCATCTTCAGGCGGGAAGGAGGCGGATAAGCGGAGGCAGCGTTAGGGGCAGTGGGTGGGAGGGGAGGCTTCACACATACCCAGTGGGGGCCTCAACACCCCCAATAACAAACTAGCCGCACCGCCTCAACACCCAACACAACGGCAGCTGCCGCTTTCCCCCGGTGCCAGGCCCCAGTGGACAAATGTGGCTTCAGGAAGGAAATGCAGCAATGGATTTGTTCAGGAGAAATTATCTTTAACTCACTTTACTGATCCTGGAGCAGGAGGAGAGAATGGGGACAATTTATATCCTGCACTGCAGTTCATTTGTCCTCTGCTTCTGACAATCAAATCTGCAGCATTTTTATTACCTATTGTTCATTTAACACACCTTGAAATTTTAACTTTGTGCGTCTCTGCGTGGATAAAATAATATATTGGCGGTTGCATATGGGGAAGATGATTTTTGACCTTGAAGCGCTGAATGTGCTTCCACATACTGTCAGGTAAGGAATTACAGGTAATTCGCCCAGTGATGGTGAAGGAGCAGTGATTTATGTCCAAATCAAGGACAGTCATTGCTATTTACAATGCACTTTTATTGCAATACAATGTTCCAGTGCATTTCATAGAAATGTTACAAGTTAACATTTCACACTGAGCCACATAAGTAGATATTAGGGCAAGGGATCGGAAGATTGGTCAAAGAGGCAGGAGGTAAGGAGCGTTGTAAAGGAAAAAGTAAGTTAGATGGAAAGGTTTAATGTGGAAATTCCAGAGCATGGGGCCCAGGCAACTGAAAGAACGGTCACCAATGGTGGAGCGATTATTATCGGGAATATTGAAGAGGCCGGAATTAGATGAACACATATTTTGGAGGATTGTGTGGGTGATGGAGGTTACAGAGGTAGGGATGATCACAGGATGAAGGAAATCAAGGCTGAGAATGTTGGAATTTGTTTATTGACTGGAAGCCTTTGCGGGTCAGCAAGCACAGGGGTGATGAGTAAACAACACTTGGTGTGACTAAACACACGGGCAGTGGAGTTATGGATAATCTCAAGATTACGGGGAGGTTAAATTTGGGAGGGTGGCAGGGATTGTGTTCGGAGAGTTAAGTCCAGATGTAAGAAATGAATGAAAGTTGTCAGCAGCAGACTAGTCGAGTCTGGAGTGGAGTTAAGCGATGTGACTGTGGTGGAAATAAGCGCTCTTGGTGATGTTGTGGATATATTGTTGGAATCTCGTCTTGGGTAAAATGTTTTTCCATGGTTGTGAACAGTTTGGTTCAGCCTCACACAGCTGCTGGGGAGAGGGATGGAGTTTGGGCCCAGGGTGTGGAATCTGTAGTGGTGACTGAAGACAATGGGTTCAGTATTCCCAGTATTTATATGAAATACATGTCTGTTCTTTTAGTACTGGATGTCAGACCAGTCAGGATGGTGGGTGACTGAGGGGAACTTGAAGGTGATGGTGTTCAAATTTATCTGCTACCTTGGTACTTCTAAGTGGTGGAGGTTGCAGGTTTGGGACATTCTGGTGGAGTTGTAGATATATAAAATCCCTCTCCTTCAACCTCTGCCTCTGCTACTTCTATGTCTCCCCTTGCAGTGCCCAGAGTATTGTGTGGATCCAGACTGGGTGGCAGGTTCCCTGAAGGACATTACTGAACCAGTTGTGTTTTTATGACAATCCAGCAGTTTTCAATGTAATTTTTTCCCCGTGCCGGCCCCACAAATGACCAGATTCTTTCAGCTCTATTTCACCACCACCTTTGTGTTTTAGTGGGTTCTCTCTCACTCCCTTTTTTCTGTTTTAAATCAATTCCACAAGGTGTTGGGAGGGGAGAATTTGCAGTTGGGAAACTGAAAACGAAAAATGATATCAGAATCTGATGGAGTTGGCCAATTTATTGTACCGTGATTTCATTGGATTTTAAACATGGAAGGAAAGAGCACCGTTAACAGTAGAGCAAAACGGTACACGTGTTCAATGTGTGGACAGGACTTCAACCAATTTGCTGGCCTTTTGGAACATAATTGCAGTCACAACAGGGAAATGCGATGGAAACATGGGGACTGTGGAAAGGGATTTAATTACCAGTCTAAGTTGCAAACCGAGCGGAGCAGTCACACTGGGGAGAGGCTATTCACCTGCTCCGAGTGTGGGAAGGGATTCATACGGTGGAGAGACCATTGACCTGCTCTGAATGTGGGATGAGATTCAATCAGTCATCCAAACTAGAATTACACCAGTGAGTTCACTCTGGGGAGAGGCCGTTCACCTGCTCTGATTGTGGAAAGGGATTTGTTACCTCATCCACTCTGCTGAAACACCAATGGATTCACAAATAACTATTGTGCTTGGATTTTGTTGTTAATCACATTCAGGACTGAACATGCTCCAGCTTTGTTATACATGTTAACATAGTTGGTCTTAGAAGGGAAGATTTGTGGTCAAGATTTCACATAAAATTTCAGATCAAGATTGGATGGAGCTGCACAATTTTTCTTAACCTGAAGAGCAGAGAATTCTTTTTTTAAGAAATATTTTTATTGAAGACATTTTTTACATATACAAAAATACAAAAGCCAAACATCAGCAACAGGTAACAAAGCTAAGAACCCACCCTCCATCACCCCAAGCTCACATCCTTTTTTCCCAACCCCCCAAACAAAACAATCTCCCCTCCTCCGCGCTGCCAATGAATCCACTTTAAAGAAGTTGATAAGCGGCTTCCGCCTCGGGGCGACCCCCTCTTCCACTCCACGTATGGCAAACTTCACTTTTTCCAGGTGCAGAAATTCCGCCATGTCACTCACCCATGCCCTCGTCTTTGGAAGCTCCAAATCCCGCCAACTCAACAAAACCCAGCTCTAGGCTATCAGGGAGGCAAAGGCCAAGACATCAGCCTCTCTCCCCACCTGAACTCTCAGATCTTCTGATCCTCCGAATATCGCCCCCTCCGGATTTGGAGCCGCCCCTACTCCCAGAATTTCAGACATTACATCCGAAAACCCCCTCAACCTCGGGGCCACCAAAAACATAAGCACATGGTGCGGTGGCCCCCGACCTGCACACTACCTGCACCTATCCTCCACCCCAAAAAGAACCGACTGATCCTCAAGACCATCATGGGGGCTCTGTGCACCAGTTGGAACTGGATGAAACTTAACCTCGCACATGCTGAGAAAGCATTCACCTTCCGCAGGGCTTCCCTCCACACCCCGGCCCCCAATTCTGCCCCAAGCTCTTCCTCCCACTTGTGTCTGACCTCCTCCACAGGAGGAGGGATATCCACCAGCTCTCCATATATATCCGCACCTCTCCCTCCCCAATGTCATCCTCAGAATATAACTTGTCTTGCAGCACCAGAGGTGGCAGCTCTGGAGAGGTCGGCACCTCTTTCCTAACAAAGTCCCTCACCTACAGGTACCTAAAACTGTTTCCCTTAGGGCAGCATGGCAGCGCAGTGGTTAGCACTTCTGCCTCACGGCACCGACGTCCCAGGTTCGATAACGGCTCTGGGTCACTGTCCGTGTGGAGTTTGCACATTCTCCCTGTGTTTGCAACCCAAAAATGTGCAGAGTAGGTGAATTGGCCATGGTAAATTACCCATTAATTGGAAAAATGAATTGGGTACTTTAAATTTATTTTTAAAAACTGTTTCCCACAGGCAACTGATACAACTCCTCAAGCTCCTCCAGGCCTGCAAATATTTCTTCCAGAAACAAGGCCCTGAAGTACTCTATGCCTAACCTGCTGCCACCCTAGAACCGCGCATCCAGCCCTGTCGGCACAAACCTATGTTTGTCAAATATCGCCACAGACAGGCCTTCCAGTCCGAAGTGTTGCCTACACTAGTTCCAAACCCTCAACTCTGACACCACCACCAGACCAGCGAGACCAGCAGGGACAAGAACAACAGTGCGCTCAAACAGGTGCCCCTACACAACGCCACCTCCACCAGTCTCCAGACAGACCCTCCTCCCACACCCAATTCCTAATCATTGTGTGTTCACTGCCCAGTAGTAATTCAACAGGCTCGGCAAAGCCAACCACCCCCTACCCCCACGTCAATCCCTTTCCAGAAACACCTTCCTCACTCGCAGGGCCTTCCACACCCACACAAACCTCGAAATCATCCCATTCACCTTCCTCAGAAAGGACTTGGGAACAGGTTCTGAAATTTGAACAGAAAGGTGGGCAGCACCATCATTTTCACTGTCTGTACACATCCTGCCAAAGACAAGGCAACACATCCAACCTCTTCAAGTCCACCTTCAACTTATGCAGCTGGACCCATCTGTGCGCCACCTATATCCCAAGATTGTGGAAACTCACCCCCACCATCTGGAACAGCAACTCCCCAGCCTTCTCTCCTGCCCCTGGCAATTATTGGAAACACCTCGCTTTCCCCCTATATTCAATTTTATTAACAATAATGTTTATTAGTGTCATAAGTAGGCTTATGTTCATACATGATTGTGTGGCAAGATTTAACTCCAACTCAATCTATAAGTTTGTGGATGATACGACTGTGTTGGGCCATATCTCAAACAACGATGAATCAGACTACTGGAGGGATATAAATCACTTGGTTGCATGGTGTACCGAAAACAACCTCTCTAAATGTTGGAAAGACCAAGGAACTGATCATCGACTTCAGGAAGCGCACCATGGCACACATTCCCATCTGCATCAATAGCTCCGAAGTGGAGATGGTCGATACCATTAAGTTCCTGGGGGTCACCATCACCAACAGTCTGTCCTGGTCCACTCACGTTGATGCAACAGTCAAGAAAGCCCAACAACATCTCTACTTCCTACGGAAGCTAAAGAAATTTGGCATGCCTGTATCGACTCTCACAAACTTCTACAGATGTGCGATAGAGAGCATCCTATCCGGCTGCATCAGAGCCTAGTATGGCAACTGCTCGGTCCAAGATCGCAAGAAACTGAAGAGTATGGTGAACTCAGCCCAACGCATCACACAAGCTTGCCACCCCCACACTGATTCTGTCTACATCTCCCGCTGCCTCAGGAAGGCACACAGCATTATCAGAGACCCCTTCCACCCAGGCATTGCCTTCTTCCAGACCCTACCATCAGGCAGAAGATACAGAAGTCTGAAGACCCGCATATCCAGATATAGGAACAGCTTCTTCCCCACAGCTACAAGACTCCTCAATGACTCCCCCTAAGACTGATCTGTTCCCTGTAAGAACACTATTCACGACATCCTAAGCTGCTGTTGCTCATGTAACATGTTGTACATCAGGTCGGCTTTGCTTTTTGCTTCAATGACAGATGACATCTCTGCTGAGTGGGTCTCAAACCAGTCTGTGTTGTAGGTTTCACCTTTACCAAATGTTGCTGCTGCTGCGTCAGAAATGATTCAACTCAGTGACTTCCAAGTTTCATCAATACCAATGCTGATGTGCCTGTAAAATATATCACTACTTTGTTTCTTGTTCCTTGATAGGTTAACTTAATAGTGGATGTGCCACTGTGAAAAAGGTGCAAGTCAGCAAGGATTGATCAGCATTTTCTAATCGCAGTCTCTGAATTGCATCAAATATCAATTTTGGATTGAAGTAAAAGTTAGTTTTCCTGCGTTCCCGTTGACAGTTCTTGAATTAAAGAGAAAAATCACAAATGGTGCTTGCATAGTCGGACACTGCAGCCCTAAACGTCAGTGACGCCTCCAGAATATTAAACTCCAGCCAGTTAAACCCCAGCCAGCTGTAAGGTTTGTTGATATCAATAGAAACAAAGCAAATATTGTCCGACTATCAGTCCAGCATGTGATTAACAGTAGCAATAACAGGAGAATCAAACCCCTGTGGTCACTTATGAACTCGCTGGTGTGCCAGCAGGTGGGATGACTGAGTAAATCCCTTCCCACACTCAGAACAGGTGAACGGCCTCTCCCCAGTGTGAACTCGGTGGTGTGCTTTGAGATCAGATGACTGCCTGAACCTCTTTCCACAAGATGTGCAATTGAATGGTCTCTCCTCTGTGTGAACCCGCTGGTGTCTCAGAAGGTGGGATGACCGAGTGAATCCCTTCCCACACTCAAAGCAGATGAACGACCTCTCCCCAGTGTGAATTTGCTGGTGTTCATTGAGCTCAGATGACTGCCTAAACCTCTTGCCACAGGACGCGCAACTGAATGCCTTCCCCTCAGTGTGAATTCTCTGGTGTGTGCAAAGCCCCGATGACTGAGTGAATCCCTTGCCACATACGGAGCAGGTGTACGGCCTCTCCCCAGTGTGTATCTGCTGATGCCTCAGCAAGGTGGAAACACATTTAAACTTTGTTCCACAGAGATTACAGCTGAATGGCCTCTCCTCAGAGTGGATTTGCTGATGTAACATGAGTTTGGTTGACTGAGGAAATCCTTTACCGCACACAGAGCAGGTGAATGGCCTCTGTCCAGTGTGAGTGCGTCGATGAATTTCCAGCTGGGATGGATAATTAAATCCCTTCCCACAGTCCCCACATTTCCAACTCTTCTCCACAATGCTGGTGTCCTTGCGTCTCTCCAGGTTGGATGATCAGTTGGAGCCTCGTTCACACACAGAACACATGTATGATTTCTCCCTGCTGTGAATGGTGTGATGTTTATTCAGGCTGTGTAACTGGTTACAATCTTTGCACAGTCAGTTAACTGGAACACTCTCACTTGGGTTTGTGTTATGTGTGCATCGGGGCTTTACCAGTCACACAGATGTTTGAAATCGTTTCCCACAGAGAGAACAGGCAAACATTTCTTTTTCCACATTCAAAGGTTAACGATGTTGAGTTTCTGATGAATTGAGTGACTTTCAGATCCTGATATGATGTTTGCTTTGATTTTCCTGTCTGTAAATCCTCCCCTTCTCACTCGCTGGAAAAGGAGTTCAGAAAACGCTGCACTGGAAATATAGGGTTGAAATTCTGAAGAGGCCTTCCGCTTCCAGCACCCGTACTGCGCATGCTTCAGTCATAACCCCGCCTCCACATTCACTGCGATTGGTTGGAGGACGAGCCACACCACCTCTGTTGTCCTGTCACGCCCACCTTCCTCTATTGGTCCGGTGCTGCCGTCAATCATTCCCTGGGCATTGTGAGGTGGGAGGGCAGTGTCGGGGGGCGGACCCGGAGCCGAATGTGGAACAATAAACATTCTCCATTCAGATCCGCCGCTACCGGCTTCTCTCCACAAACAACTTCAGAGACCAGGACCTTCCAAGCATGCGCGGACCATCCTTACATTCCGCCGGAGATAGAGCGGTTTCTGGGGCGCGTGGGGTTGTGGGTAATCCAGCCGTCATTAGAGATCTAATTTCTAATAATTCTTTGTCTGAATCTGGAGAAGAGTGAGCTTCTGCTCACATCGGGATTGAAAAATAAATAAAATCATAGGGATTGAAAAATAAATAAAATCAATGTGTTTCGCTTACCATCACATATGGGGGTAACATATGTGCATGTATAGAAGATTGACAGATGAACAGGAAGCAGAGTTGGCTCAAAATGGGACTTTTTCAGGTTGGCAAGATCTAACGAGTGGTGAGCCACAGTAATCAGTACTGGTTCTTCAACATTTTACAATTCATCAATGAGTGGGATTAAGGTTTGGAAGGGATGATTGCCAATTTTTTTGATAACACCAAGGTATAAAGGAAAGTAAGTTGTGAAGAGGATATAAGGAGGTTACAAAAATGTATAGATAGGTTAATTGACTGGACAAAGAACTGTTAAACGGAGTTTACTGTGGGAAAATGTGAAATTGTCCATTTTGGCAGGCAGAATGAAAAATCTTATAATTTAAATGGTGAGATTGCAGCGCTCTGAGGTGCAAAAGGATCAAGGTTTACCAGACTTATTCCTGGGATGACACGACAGACGCACAAGAAGAGATGGAGCAGTTTAGGATTGCACTCGCTGGAGTTCAGAAGAATGAGGGGGGAATCTCATAGAAACCTATAAAATCCTATCAGGACTACACAGGGTAGATGCAGGAAGGATGTTCCCAACGGTGGGTGTCGAGAACCAGGAATCACAGTCTGAGGATACAGGGACAGAGACGAGGAGAAATTTATTCACCTAGAGAGTGGTGAACCTGTGGAATTCATTACCCCCACAGGAAGTAGTTGAGTCCAAAACATTGTATGGTTTCAAGATGAAGTTAGATATAGCACATAGGGTGAAGGGTATCAAAGGATACGTGGACAGCATGGTAGCATTGTGGTTAGCACAATCGCTTCACAGCTCCAGGGTCCCAGGTTCGATTCCAGCTTGGGTCACTGTCCGTGCAGAGTCTGCACATCCTCCCCGTGTGTGCATGGGTTTCCTCCGGGTGCTCCAGTTTCCTCCCACAGTCCAAAGATGTGCAAGTATTTTTGTGGATTGGACATGATAAATTGCCCTTCGTGTCCAAAATTGCCCTTGGTGTTGGGTGGGGTCACTGGGTTATGGGGATAGGGTGGAGGTGTGCGGTTGGGTAGGGTGCGCTTTCCAAGAGTTGGTGCAGACTCGATGGGCCAAATGGCCTCCTTCTGCGCTGTAAATTCTATGAATCTATGGATGAAAACCTCATCAACTACAGTATTGAGTGACATATATTACATTCAGTAGTATAACATAACATACTACCAGAAGTGTAATAAAACAGGCAGCACTTGCTGAACAATTCAGAGTGTGCTAATAGCAACACTAACAATCAATTTAAGATAATCAGTCAAGCTCTTCAATTCGGCCCCAGGTCACTTTTTGTGTGGAGATTGCACATTCTCCCTGTGTCAGCGTGGGTCTCACCCCACAACACAAAGATGTGCAGGGTAGCTGGATTGGCCACGCTAAATTACCCCTTAATTGAAAAAGAAAATAATTGGGTACTGTAAATTTATTTTTAAAATGTCAGTCAAAACCCCTCCCTCCCAGCTTACTCACTTTTCCAATCAGGCAGTAGATAGAAAAGTCTGAGATCACGCATGAACAGACTCAAAAACAGCTTCTTCCCCGCTGTTACCAGACACTTAAAGGACCCTCTTGTGGACTGACCTGATTAACACTACACCCCTGTATGCTTCACCCGATGCCAGTGTCCTTGTGTAGGTACATTGTGCACCTTGTGTTGCCCTATTATGTATTTTCTTTTATTTCCTTTCTTTTCATGTACTTAACGATCTGTTGAGCTGCTCTCAGAAAAATACTTTTCACTGTACCTCAGTACACTTGACAATAAACAAATCCATATGATCATTTAAAATTTGGCATTTTTTGGTTTGTCCTGATAAGTACAAAATGAAATGCTTCAGCAACATTTCTCTCTTTTCAGCCATTTTAATTTCAGTGCTAATAAGTGACTTCAGTTCTTTTAAGTCCCTTGAGAATTTAATTTGATCGTAGAGGTGCCACTGTGAAGAATGTGTAAGTCGGTAAGAATTGTCAGCAAGGATTAATCACCACTTTCTAATTGGAAATGTTAATCAGCAAAATCTTAGAGACAGTGGGGCCAGTTTAGCTCACTTGGCTAGACAGCTGGTCTGTAGTGTAGAGCAAAGGCAGCAGTGTGGGTTCAGTTCCTATACAAGCTGTGGTTAGTCATAAAGGTCTGTCCGCCTTCCCAACATTGCCCTTGGCTTGAGGTGTCACGATCGTCAGTTTAAATCACCACCAGTCAGCTATGGCAACTTTACCTTTTACCTAGACATAGTGAATTGTAGAATTTGCACAAAAGATCCATTTTGGGTTGAAGGAAAACTTCATAAATTTATTATCAACAAGTTCCTGCGAAAAGTTACAGATGGTGCTCTTTAAAAGGAACATTACAGCCCTGAAAATTAGTGACAGATCCAGAATATTAAACTCCAGCCAGTTGTAGAGATTGCTAATTTCAGCAGAAACAAACCAAATATTGTCAGCATATCAATCCTGGACATGATTAACAGCAAAATCCAAACCCTGCAGACAGTTGTGAACTCGCTGGTGTGTCAGCAGGTGGGATGACCGAGTGTATCCCTTCCCACACTCAGAGCAGGTGAACGGCCTTTCCCCAGTGTGAGTGCGCTTGTGTAAATGCAGGCTGCCAGACTGAGTAAATCCCTTCCCACACTCGGAGCAAGTGAATGGTCTCTCTCCAGTGTGAGTGTGTTGATGTGCAGTGAGGATTGATAACTGCCTGAAACTCTTTCCACAGTACGTGCAAATGAATGGCTTCTCCTCTGTGTAAATTCGCTGGTGTGACTGGAGGCTGGATGAATTAGTGAATTCATTCCCACACATGGAGCAGGTGAATGGCCTCTCTCCAGTGTGAACCCGCTTGTGCGCACTGAGGTTGGATGAAGACCTGAACCTCTTTCCACAGGAAGTGCAGCTGAATGGCCTCTCCTCAGTGTGAATTCGCTGGTGTGACAGCAGGTTGGATGACAGAGTGAAGCCCTTCCCACACACAGAACAGATGAACGGCTTCACCCCTCTGTGAATTTGCTGGTGTGACCAAAGACCGGATGGACCAGCGAAATCCTTCCCACACAAGGAGCAGGTGAACGACTTCCCCCCAATGTGAACTCGCTGATGTGCATTGAGGTTGGATGAACACGAGAACCTCTTTCCACAGGTAAAGCAGCTGAACGGTCTCTCCTCTGTGTGAATACGCTGGTGTAACAGCAGGTGGGATGAGGTTGTGAATCCCTTCCCACACTCGGAACAGATGAAGGGCTTCTTCCCAGTGTGATTCTGTCGATGGTATTCAAGCAGGTATGGATAATTGAATCCTTTACCACAATCATCGCATTTCCATGGTTTCTCCATTTTGTTAGCCCCAATGTGACTGCGTTGATGAGTTTCCAGCCGGGATGGATAATTAAATCCCTTCCCACAGTCCCCACATTTCCACGGTTTCTCCATAGTGCTGGTAGCCTTGCGTCTCTCCAGTTTGTACAATCAGTTGATGCTTCATTTACACACAGAGCACATGTACAATTTCTCCCCACTGTGAAGGGTGATATATTTTCAGGCAGTGTAACTGGTTAAAGCTCTTTCCACAGTCAATTCACTGGAACACCCTCACTCGGGTGTGTGTGTCTCGGGGCTTTTCCAGTCACACTGTTGTTTCCACAGTTAGTTCACTGGAACTCTCTCACTCGGGTGTGTGTTGTGTGTGTCTCGGGGCTTTTCCAGTCACACTGTTGTTTCCACAGTCAGTTCACTGGAACTCTCTCACTCGGGGCTTTTCCAGTCACACTGATGTTTGAAATTTTCATGCAAAGACAAGCAGACAAACATTTCTCCTTCCACTGTAAATGCCAATAGTATTTCGGTCCTGATGAATCAAGTGGCTGTGTCAGATCTCGATGTGAGTTTCTGTAAAAGCAAAACTAACTCTGAACAGACAATTCAAGTTTCTCTGGAAGATTTTTCCTCTCTTGTTCCCCAAAGCTGTAAATCCCCGTCCCACACACTCTCCCTCCTCCCTGGGCTGAAATCCAAACCTATCTCACCATCTGCACCATTTCCAAGTCTCCACTCTCAGCGCACACAATGATGGTGAAGGGTTTGCGGATCCACAAAGTTTCCAAATCCTCCCACCCACCGCCTGACGCTGACTCCGCTTCTCCGGGACAAACAAGGGCCGAGGCATCAATCACATTGCGCAGGCTCCAAGCTCTTTGACACTGCGCCTGCGCACTAATGTGCAGCCCACAGCCGGACTGCGCATGCTCTGTCTCTCAATGCCCCGGAAGTGATTGACGGCAGCTCCACACCAATAGGAGGAGGGAGCGGGAGCGGCTGGTCCTCCAACCAATCACAGTGAATGAGGGACGCAAACTAAAGCATGCGCACTGCAAGTAATGGCGATTAAGATGTACTTCTCTGGCGAATCCACACACGCGAAGAGAGATTGTCGGTACGGAGGGTGAGAAGGATCGGACAGCTCGGCGGGAGATTTCTTAAACATGTTGTGTAAACCGAAAGGCAAAAAAGCGGACAAACCGGGTCAATTTTCCACGAACAAGAATATCGCCTCATATTCGTCCCGTGTTAACGGTCACCATCTTTATTGGGGGCAACATGCAGCAAGACGCATGCGCGATCGCCATCTTTCTTGGGGGCAATGTTTTGAATGACTGGGCGGAGCTTGTTACCCATTGTTCAGAATACAGACAGCCTGTCCATCAAACTGCATTACCCTTTGAGACCCAAGCAGAGGAGGAAAGAAAAATAAACAAATCGTGCCCTCCGGATCCCAGTACCTCACGGGACGCCCTGCCCCTTGTGTTTAAAGATCTGTTCAGTCACATGAATACCAGGGGAGACACGCAACCCTGAGCAAAGAACAAAGAAAAGTACAGCAGGGACAGGTCCTTCGGCACTCCAAGCCTGTGCCGATCATGATGCCCTGGTTTACTCCCTTATCGTGGGCAGGATTCTTCCAACCCTGGGTTGGTCTGGAGAATCCCCACGACCGGGCCATGCCCCCTTGGCGCCATTGGTGCCGACGTGGTTGGCCGGCGCGGGCCGCTCTACGCGGCGGCCCGACGATTCTCAATTTTTATTCCTGGACTGACAGTGATGAATTTTGCTTTACAGGACGTTGGAAGAGCAGAATTTGAAGGTGGAAAAGTCAAACCAAATATCAGATCAAAATCTGACAGTCACTCCATTCATCAGAACCTAAATGTAAGTGTCTTTCTTGGATAGTCAAATCTAGAGACAATAAAGGAATGTGTGTGAACATCAGAAACATGAGACAAGACTAAGTCGTGATGTGAATGAGATAGAAACTCATTCAAGGCCGTGGCAGTGATATGTGGTCGGAAACCGAGCTGTGGTTTCGGAAGAGTCCTCTTCCTCCACAGATGCTGCCTGACCTGCTGAGTTTATCCAGCATTTTCTGTTTGTACTTCACATTTCCAGAGTTTTTTACTTTTATTTTAGTGAAATATTTTTCCATGGTTGTAAACAGTCTGGTTCAGCTCAGACTGTTGTCAGGGATAGGGATGGAGTCAATGCTTAGGGTATGGAAATTTTCGCAGGGACTGAAGACAATGATTTCAAACTTCTCATTATTTCATTGGGAGAAATTTCTGTTCATCCAGTACAGGATGTCAGATACAGTAAGAAGTCTTACAACACCAGGTTAAAGTCTAACAGGTTTGGAATCACTAGCTTTCGGAGCACTGCTCCTTCCTCAGGTGAATGAAGAGGTGGGTTCCACAACCACATATATAGACAAAGTCAATGATGCAAGATGATACTTTGAATGCGAGTATTTGCCGGTAATTAAGTCTTTACAGGTCCAGATGGCGCAACTGGAGAGAGGGATAATCACAGATTAAAGAGGTGTGAATTGTCTCAAGCCAGGTCAGTTCGTAGAGTTTCTCAAACTCAGGCCAGATGGTGGGGGGGAGGTGGGGGGGGGGGGGGGGGGGGGGTGTGTGAATGTAATGTGACATGAATCCAAGGTCCTGGTTGAGGCCGTACTCATGGGTACGGAACTTGGCTATCTTTGCTCTGAAAGTTAATGATTCGAAACAAACTTGTTGGACTTTAACCTGGTGCTGTAAGACTTCTTACTGCCCACCCCAGTCCAACACCGGTATCTTCACACCGTGGCTGTCAGATAGATCAGGACAGTGTGTGTCTTGGACTGGAACTTGGAGGTGATGCATTTCACATACACCTGCGATCCTGATCCTTCTCAGTGGTGAAGGTTGAAGATCCGGGAGATTCTGTCAAAGTTCTAGCTGAGCTTTAGATGCATACAGTCAATCACCTTTACCCATTCTGCTCCCAGCTTTCTCTCTCCTCCAAAAGAGGCTGATGTCTAATCTACGCTCTGACCAGTTGACAGGTTCTCTTCCCTGAAGGACATGAGTGAACCAGTTGTGTTTTTATGACAATGCAGCAGTTTTCATGGTCACTTTCTCCCAGTGTCGGCCCCACAAATAACCAGATTCATTCAGCTCAATTTCACAACCTGCCTTTGTGTTTTTGTGGGTTCTCTCTCACTCCCTATTTTCTGTTTTTAAACAGTTACACAGGATATGAGAATGCAATGATTTCAGTGGGGAATCTGAAACCATTCATCACATCAGGATCAGACAGACGCCCAATTGATCGTAACGTGAATGAGACTGGAAATTGAAGATGGAAGGAAAAAACACCGTTCACATTGTGGAGAAATCGTGGAAATGTGGAGTCTGTGGGAAGGGATTCATTTACCCGTCTGCACTGGAAACTCATCGACGCATTCACACCGGAGAGAGGCCGTTCATCTGCTCCGAGTGTGGAAAAGGATTCACTGATTCATCCACCCTGCTGACACACCAGCAAATTCACACTGACAAGACATCATTTAAATGTCCAGACTGTGGGAAGTGCTTCAAAAGTTCCAGGAATCTGATGCTGCATCAACGTATTCACACTGACGAGAGACCATTCAGATGCTCTCATTGTGGAACTGGGTTCAAGCGATCATCACAACTGACAGTACACCGGCGAATTCACACTGGGGAGAGGCCGTTCACCTGCTCCGAGTGTGGGAAGGATTCACTCAGTCGTCTGATCTGCTGAGTCACCAGCAAGTTCACACTGGGGAGAAACCATTTAAATGCCCAGTCTGCAGAAAGTGTTTTAAAAGTTCTGAGGATCTAATGTACCATCAGCGCGTTCACACTGACGAGAGACCGTTCAGCTGCTCTCACTGTGCGACTAGATTCAGGCAATCGTTTGAGCTCACCGCACACCAGCGAATTCACACTGGGGAGAGGCCGTTTATCTGCTCCGATTGTGGGAAGAGATTCACTCAGTCATCCAACCTACTGAGACACCACCGAGTTCACAAGTAACTACAGCGATTGAATTTTGTTGTTAATCACATCTAGCACTGGACCATGTTCATTGGGGTCTGTTTCTGCTGATGTTGTTAAACCCCAGCCCAGTTAACAGCCAAGTTACTATTCTAGATAAATGTTAAATAAATCAACTTTGTGATAAGTACACAGCGTTGCGGCTTTTTAATATCTCTAACTCGCATTAATTCCTTTTTGAAGGGCTCTTGTTCTTCCCTGTCTCCCATTCTCACTTCCAACAACAAGTGTGAGGAACTCATGGAGCTACAGAGACAATCCGATCAGCTGCCTCTGCTGCTTCCCTCCCTTCCATGAGCCCACCAGGGTCAGACTTTTGTTTCTGAGCTCTGAACTCACACCTTTCTCCAGTTTCTCTGCCATCCTCTGTCGTGCCCTCTCAGTGCTCTTGTCCATGAGTTCCACCTTCTGCTGTATTGACCCTATTATCAGGATTACTGATCACCCAACTTCCCCGTGTTAGCTGATAATGTCAACGGGTCTCTCTCTCTTTTGGTACTGTCCCTCTCACCTTTAAATCCACCGTCATTATCCACCTTAAAAAGATTCTATTCTCGGCCCCTCCTATTTCCCATCTACACGCTGCCACTAGGTGACATCATCCAAAAGCACCATGTTAGTTTTCACATGTACACTGACAACACCCATTTCTACCTCACCCCCATTCCTCTCCATTCCTCCACTGTTACTAAATGATCAAACTGCTTTTCCCATATCCAGTACTGGATGAGCAGAAATTTGGATTAAAAATTGGGAAGGCCAAAGTCATTGTCTTCAGTTACCAGTATAAATTCAGTTCCCTAACTACCGTGTCCATCCGTATGAAGTAATACTGGAATAGATTTCCCTCTGTTTGTCAAGCCAGGAATCTTTATTTTTGAGCAAGACAGAGAGACACACACACAGCTATTCTTGTAATATGGAATACATTTCTGATGATTTTATTAGGTTATTAGTCAGTGATTTCTGACAGATCTTCCCACCTTGAAGAGGGATTATCCTTATTAACGTCTCACAATCTGATTTCTGTTTCACCCAGCTCTTTCTAAACTACAAGCTTTTTTTCCTAATTTCTTGTTACATTCCATAGATAACATCTAAAGTTCCTGAAATGATCAGAAACAGCAACACAAACCCTTGAGCTGCAACCTAGACTACTTGTAAAAAGATTTCCAGCAAAATGTGATCATTATTGACTGTGATTTATCCTCCCCACCTGCACTCCATCTCTCACAATTCTAGATTATTGGTATCGGAAACACATCCAGTTCAAACAAAGGTTCAGGCACAAATTTCAAAGATTCTCCAGCCCCCTGTTCACCTGCATCCACCTTGTGAATATTTTCTAAATCCAGATCCTATATCCCTCTTCACTTTAATTTCACTCCCTCTGATAGATTCCAGTGAGTTTAATTCTGTCCTGATTGTTTTAAAATCAGATTCTCTGTGCAAGACATGTCAATTAAAAATGCTCTCTCATTCTATGTTAAGCACTTCATGTTGTTCTGTAGTCAAATAGCTGAACATGTCGGGGACTGTTCTCCCGTGCAAGGTCACCATGTGTTTCCACATGTAACATTACATCTGCACACACACATCTGTATCCCAAAAGGATGTTCCATGTACCATGTACCATCTGATACAGCTCACTCATGGATTTTCAAACAATGTTTAAAAGATGGTCTCTTAAAAGATGAAGGAGCCACTCTGTCTGGTTCCAATGCTTTCAGGTAGTGACCAGACTGTCAGATTCCATTATTGTTAAGTGCAGAAGCCAGGCTACAAACATCTCCAAGTGAAAACTATCACTCACTTGTCTCATCTACACTTTCCTAACTTCCACTAGAATGTACGTAGAAATACAGTTTGTCTGTTCCGTTGAATTAGATCCAATTTCCAATCGCTGGTGTGATTTTATTTTCTTAGATTAAAAATGGGGCTTCCAGGGCGGCACTGTGGCGCTGTGCTTAGCACGGTAGCATGGTGGTTAGCATAAATGCTTCACAGCTCCAGGGTCCCAGGTTCGGTTCCCGGCTGGGTCACTGTCTGTGCGGAGTCTGCACGTCCTCCCCGTGTGTGCGTGGGTTTCCTCCGGGTGCTCCGGTTTCCTCCCACAGTCCAAAGATGTGCGGGTTAGGTGGATTGGCCATGCTAAATTGCCCGTAGTGTCCTTAAAAGTAAGGTTAGTGGGGTGGGGGGTGGGGGGTGGGGGGGGGGTTGTTGGGTTACGGGTATAGGGTGGATACGTGGGGTTGAGTAGGGTGATCATTGCTCGGCACAACATCGAGGGCCGAAGGGCCTGTTCTGTGCTGTACTGTTCTATGTTCTATGCCGCCGAGGACCCGAGTTCGATCGCAGCCCCGGTCCACTGTCCGTGTGGAGTTTGCACATTTTCCCCATGTCTCCATAGATCTTACCCCCACAACCCAAAGCTGTGCAGGGTAGGTGGATTAGACATGCTAAATTGCCCCTTAATTGGAAAATCATAATTGGGTTCTCTAAATTTATTAAGAAAAAAGAAAATGGTGCTTCCCATTCTATCTGTTTCAGGACAGTGCGGAAACTTTACTGTCCAATTAAACACTCACATCATCCGGTATTTTTTGATCAGAGACAGAGGTACAGATCGGTTTGGGGGTAACTCTCATTTCCCGTTTTCAGGCACTTTGTCTTGAACGATAACAAATGGGAGCCAAATCTTTAAAAAACCTTTAAACTTTAGTTTAAATTCTCACAGCGATGCTTGACTGTAAAAGGGTGAAGCAAACATTCACAAATGGACACAATAGTGTCAACCTTACATAACTTTATTTCCAGATTAAAGATGAACAAGACACCATTTTGATCTTTGTTTTTCCAATTATTTTGATATTTTTTCTCAGTCTTGCCAAGATGTTTTGTTTTCTTTCTTCAGGTGACTTTCCCGATCGCTGTATTGTAACTGAGGAAAAATCAAACTAAAAAAGTTAGCTTACGTGGGTAAACAAATGCTTCAACCTTCTTAGACCAAAAGTGTTAAAGAGAGTGGAGCTTCCCACAGCTTGTGATCTCCGAAACATAACTTCAAGGCTGACGTTTATCTTCAGAGATTGAGACATTTTGGTGCCTTTTCCAATTGCACCTGTAAATTGTGATTCACACTGAAAGGTTTATTTTCATTCAGTTATTAAAACATTTCACTTTCTCAGCATTGATACTATAGATCAAATCCCAATTGTTCACTTCTCTTGTAGCTGGTGTGTGGAGAAGATCATGTTCACTGTAGATCGGTCAGCACAGAAACCGCTCTGTGCTTCTGGATAAACTCAGTCTGCAAGTAGATGAATCTTCAAACATGACCTTAGTGAAGGTCTTCCCAGTGATGCTAAAGAGTGAGATGTCCCTGTAGTTGCTGCAATTTCCTCTGTCACTGCTGTTTTTGTAGATTGTGATATTTCTGTCAACGTTTCCTGTGAAATGGATCCTACCTGCCAAGAGGAGGTGATTATGCAGATGTGGTAGTCGATGGAACTCTCCGTGTTTGAGCAGTTCAGTTGGAATTCAATCCTTTCTGGGTGCCTTTCTGCTTGCTCAGCAACGAATGGCTTTTTCCAGCACAAGTGATGGCATTTTGTGCAACTCAACCATGACAGGAAGCATGTACATTCTCCCCGTGTCTGCGTGGGTTTCGCCCCCACAACCCAAAAATGTGCAGAGTAGGTGGATTGGACATGCTAAATTGGCCCTTAATTGGAAAAAATAATTGGGTAATCTAAATTTAAAAAAAAAAGAAAAAAAAAAACCATGACAGGAAGCTGCAGGAGAGTCAAACAGAGACTGGGAATTGTCCGTCTCACAGGGGTACAGCTCACAGCCGTGTTCAACGCAGCAGGACATCTGTTTCGATCTGTCAGTGAGAACTTCAGCATCTGCTGATTTCAGTTGGCCACATTGTTGAAGGAAGAACCAAGTGTCCTCTTAATCACATCAAATCCAGTAGTTTTCAGAGGCAATTCACATTCTGTGATGTCGGCTGATCCAGTGATTATTTCACACATTCTCCCCGTCTTTTACACAACTGTCTTGGCTTTCACATGATGCAGTGTTCTCAGTGTTGGGTTTATGTTGTTCATCGGGTCGGCTTTGCTTTTTGCTTCAATGACAGATGACATCTCTGCTGAGTGGCTCTCAAAACAGTCTTTGTTGTGGGTTCCACCTTTACCAAATGTTGCTGCTGCTGTGTCAGAAATGATTCAACTCAGCAACTTCCAAACTTCATCAATGTTGATTGTTGAATCTTGTGTCTGTGAAATAATTCACTGTTTTGTTTCAGATTCCTTGATAATTTATGTGGACGTCAGCAAGAATTGTCAGCAAGGATTAATCAGCACTTTCTAATCGGAGATGTGGAAAATTGGAACAAGGTGTAATTTCAATGGAGGAGGTGGGCAAATTCTGCCCATCAAAACCCCTCAATATGCCAATTAAAATTCACCACTGGGGTGACCATTTAAAATTAACTCTCTCCTGAATGTGGGAGAGACAGAATGTGTGAGAAACAGCTCCTCCAATCATATTCAGTCTCTCCCAATCTGGCTGCTCCTCCTGTTCAGGCCTGGATGTGATTTACAGGAAGGTCCACTCATTGCAGTTACTTGTGAACTCGCTGGTGTCTCAGCAGAGTGGATGACCAACCAAACCTCTTCCCACACACAGAACAGGTGAATGGCTTCTCCCCAGTGTGAACTTGCTGATGTCTCTGAAGGGTACATGTCTGATTGAATCTCTTCCCACACACAGCGCATGAGAACGGCTTCTCCCCAGTGTGAGTGCGCTGGTGTACAGTGAGGTCAGATGATTGCTTGAACCCACTCCCACAGCGAGAGCATCTGAACGGTTTCTCGTCAGTGTGAACATGTTGATGGGACATCAGCTCCCCAGAACTTTTATAGCCTTTCCCACAGTCTGAGCATATAAAAGGTCTCTCGTCAGAGTGAACTCGCTGGTGTCTCAGCAGGTTGGCTGAAATGGTGAATCCCTTCCCACACTCGGAGCAGATGAATGGTCTCTCCCCAGCATGCATTCGTTGGTGTGTCAGCAGGTTGGATGACTGAGTGAATCCCTTCCAACATTGAGAGCAGGTGAATGGCCTCTCCCCAGTGTGAACCCGCTGGTGTATCAGCAAGTGGGACGAGGTAGTGAATCCCTTCCCGCACTTGGGGCAGATGAACGGTCGCTCCCCAGTGTGAATTCGCTGATGAATTTCCAGCCTAACTGGATAGTCAAAACCCTTCCCGCAATCCTCACATTTCCACAGTTTCTCCTCAGTGTGACGTTGTTTGTTGTTCGACCGGTCAGATCGGCTGAAGTGTCGTCCAAACACATAACATGTGGACAGTTTCTCCTCACTGTGATCGGTGCTTTTTCCTTCCATGTTCAAAATCCTATCATATTCAGGTTATGGTAAATTAGGCGACTCTGTCAGATCCTGATGTGATATTTGGTTTCAGTTTCCCAACAGAAAGTCCTCCCCTTCCAATACCCTGTGAAATTGAGTTAAAACAGAAAAAAGGGAGTGAGAACTCACAAAAACATAAAGACAGCTGATGAAATTGTGTTGAACCAGGTCATTGGTGGGGTCGAGGCAGTGGCCAGGGAGACAGATTTTACATATCTACAATTGACCAGAACCTCCCAAACTCTCCCCTCCACCACCTCAATGGTATATGTGAACACCTTCACCTCCAAATTCCTCTGTAAGTCACACACCATCCTGACTTGTCTGACATTCAGGCTGAAAGAGCAGAAACTTCCTCCAGTTAAACATGTAGAATGAGGCCATTGTCTTCAACCCTCACTGCAAACTCCATTCTCTACCCACTGACTCCATCCCTCTTCAATCTCCATGACAATCTACATTCCCTACATACGGACTCCATCCCGCTCCCTGGGAACTGTCTCAGGCTGAACCCTGGCTCACACCCAATACAAAATATTTCACCCCAAGATGAGTTTTCAACTATATATCCACAAGACTATTTTCACCTCAGTAACATTGGCCGACTCCACTTAATGCGAAAGGACAAAACCTAACCGTCTACGTTTTTGTGAAAAAAGTGCCTTATTGCATTTCTTATGTTCAAACTGGATTTTATGTGTGAACAGCAACCAATAAGACGGCCAACCCTCTGCCTATGAGTCAGCAGAATAAAAATATTCACTTCTCCGATTTGGAAATGTCTGACTCATATGGTCCATCTGAAGAGCTTTTATCAGACCATCCGTGAACTGCACTGTCCAACATCAGAGGGAGCTACCAGAGGCCATTTGACAAACTGCTGCTAACGGAGTCTGAGAGTGTCTTCCCAAACACCAAACCCTGAACAGACAGCACCTTTTTCTACCTATAATGTCAGAGACAATATCAGCCTGGAACAGAAAGGCAACTGCCAGACACTCATGATGAATGAAGGAGATGTTTATACACATAGAGCTGGAATCTCCACCACTAACAGCGGAGTCCCTGATGCAGCGGAAAATCGGTATTGGCGTTGGGCGCCGATCCAAGCGTGATGCTCTGACAGCCACCCTGCTGATGGCGGGATTGGGCTTCATGCCTGCGCGCTAACAAGAGGACGTAAATAATACAAATGGGTCTTAATGACCGATTAGAGTCAATGGCTGACACTCAGTCAGCAAGAAGTTGGAGTCTTTTAAACATGACCCTATGAAGATCTTCCCAGTGATGTTAAGGACTGAAATGTCTTTATAGTTGTTGTAAAAGGGGCTGGTTTAGCACTTGGCTAAATCGCTGGCTTTGAAAGCAGACCAAGGCAGGCCAGCAGCACGGTTCAATTCCTGTACCAGCCTCCCCGAACATGCACCGGAATGTGGCGACTAGGGGCTTTTCACAGTAACTTCATTTGAAGCCTACTTGTGACAATAGGCGATTTTCATTTTTCATTTTCATCTCCTCCGTTACTGCTGGTTTTATATATTGTGATGATGTTTGCATCACGCATATGGAATGGTTCCTGTCACCTACCAGAGATGAAGGAAGTCATGAAGGTGTGGCAGTCGATGGGACTTTCTGTGTGTGAGCAGTTCAGCTGGAATTCCATCCTTGCCGGGCACCTTTCTGCTTGCTCAGCAATCAATGGCCCTATTCGGCTCAAATGATGAGGGTTCCTTGTCCAACTCACTGTGACAGGAAGCTGCAGGAGAGTCAAACAGAGACTGGGAGATGTCTGTCTCACAGGGGTACAGCTCACAGTCATGTTCAACCCAGCGGGACATCTGGTTACTTCTGTCGGTGAGATCTTCACCACCTGCCAATTTCAGCCGGGCAACTTTGGTGATGGTCGGATGAAGCGTCCTCTTGATCTCATCACACAGAGATTTCCATTGTCACAGGCAGTCTGGAATCACTGACACCAGCTGATCCAATGTTTATTCACAGAGTATGTCCCTGATTTTTACACATCTGTCTTGGCTACTTTCACATGATGCAATTTAATTCCCTAATGGACAGAAGTCAGCAGGAATTGTCAACAAGGATTAATCTGCACTTTCTAATTGAAGTTGACAACCAGTGGAGCATTTGCAGACACTGATTTGCATCAGAGATCAATTTAGGATTGAAGTACAAATTCATAATTTTACTGTAAAGGTGTTCCGATTGGTAAGGGGGCTGAATGGGCCGGTCAAAAGATCAAGGGTCTTCTCACACCTGAAGGGACTGAAGGCTGATGTAGCAATGCTGCAGGAGACTCATTTGAGGGTAGCAGATCAGGTCCGCCTGAGAAGGGGGTGGGTGGGACAGGTGTTCCACTCAGGCTTGGATATCAAGAACCGGGGGGTGGCGATTTTGGTGGGAAAGAGGGTGTCGTTTGTGGCGGCAGAGGTGGTGGCAGACAAGGAGGGCAGGTACGTGATGGTGAGGGGTAGGCTGCAGGGAGAGAATGTGGTACTGGTAAATGTGTATGCCCCGAACTGGGACGACGCGGGTTTTATGAGGCGCCTGCTGGGCCTCATCCCGGGACTGGAGGCAGGGGGCCTGATCATGGGAGGGGACTTTAATACGGTGTTAGACCCTGGGCTGGATAGATCGAGTTCCAGGACGAATAGGAGGCCGGCAGCGGCAGAGGTGTTAAGGGGGTTCATGGAGCAGATGGGAGGGGTAGACCCATGGAGATTTGGTAGGCCTAGGGCGAGGGAGTATTCTTTTTTCTCCCACGTCCACAGAGTGTACTCTAGGATCGATTTTTTCGTATTGAACAGGGGGCTGATACCGAGAGTGCAGGACACGGAGTACTCGGCCATTGCGATATCGGACCATGCACCACATTGGGTGGACGTGGACATGGGGGAGGCGCGGGACCAACGCCCGTTGTGGCGCCTGGATGTAGGGCTGTTGGCGGACGAAGAGGTGTGCAGAAGGGTGAGAACGGGCATTGAGAACTATCTGGGTACGAATGACACAGGTGAGGTGCAGGTGGGGACGGTCTGGGAGGCCTTGAAAGCAGTGATTAGAGGAGAGCTGATCTCCATAAGGGCACACAGAGAGAGGAAGGAGAGGCAGGAAAGGGAGAGGCTGGTGGGGGAGCTCCTAGAAGTAGATAGGAAATATGCGGCGGCACCAGAGGAGGGGCTATTAAGGGAGCGGCGTAGCTTGCAGGCCAGGTTCGACCTACTGACCACTAGGAAGGCGGAAATGCAGTGGAGAAGGGCGCAGGGTGCGGCGTATGAGTACGGGGAAAAGGCGAGCAGGATGCTGGCACACCAGCTTCGTAAGCGAGATGCAGCCAGAGAGATTGGGGGAGTGAGAGAGAGGGGTGGGGATGTAGTGCAGAAGGGGCAAGAGGTGAATAGGGTCTTTAGGGACTTCTATAGGGAATTGTATAGGTCTGAACCGCCGAAGAGGAGAGGGGGAATGAAGAACTTTCTCGACAAATTGGGGTTCCCAAAGGTACAGGAGGAGCTGGTGGAAGGGTTGGGGGCGCCGATAGAGCTGCAGGAGCTAATTAAAGGGATAGGCCAGATGCAGGCGGGGAAGGCGCCGGGGCCGGATGGGTTCCCGGTGGAGTTTTACAGGAAATTTGTGGACTTGGTGGGTCCAGTGCTGGTGCGAGCCTTTAATGAGGCGCGCAAGGGGGGGGTTCTGCCCCCAACAATGTCGCAGGCCCTGATCTCCTTGATTTTGAAGCGGGACAAGGACCCGGTCCAGTGCGGGTCCTACAGGCCCATCTCCCTCCTGAATGTTGACGCCAAGCTGTTAGCAAAGGTCCTGGCAACCAGGATAGAGGACTGTGTGCCAGGGGTAGTCCATGAAGACCAGACGGGGTTCGTGAAGGGACGCCAACTTAACACAAATGTCCGGAGATTGTTAAATGTGATTATGATGCCAGCAGTGGAAGGGGAGGCGGAGATAGTGGTAGCGCTGGACGCGGAGAAGGCATTTGACAGGGTGGAGTGGGAATACTTGTGGGAGACGTTGGAAAGGTTTGGGTTTGGGGAGGGATTTATCAAGTGGGTAAAACTGCTCTATTCAGCTCCGATGGCAAGTGTGGTAACAAACGGGAGGAGGTCAGAATATTTTGGGCTCCATCGAGGTACTAGGCAGGGATGTCCCCTATCTCCCTTACTCTTTGCATTAGCGATTGAGCCGTTGGCGATGGCACTGAGGGGTTCAGGGGGGTGGAGAGGACTGACAAGGGGAGGGGAGGAATATCGGGTCTCGCTCTATGCGGATGATTTGTTGTTGTATGTGGCAGACCCGGAGGGGGGAATGCCGGAGGTAATGGGGATACTAGCGGAGTTCGGGGACTTTTCGGGATATAAATTAAATCTGGGGAAAAGTGAGGTTTTTGTAATACACCCGGGAGACCAAGGGGAGGGAATTGGGAGGCTCCCCTTCAAAAGAGCAGTTAAAAGTTTTAGGTATTTGGGGGTGCAGGTGGCAAAGAACTGGGGGACCCTCCACAAGTTGAACTTTTCCAGACTGGTGGAACAGATGGAGGAGGAGTTTAAGAGGTGGGACATGGTGCCGCTGTCGCTGGCAGGGAGGGTGCAGTCAGTTAAAATGACGGTCCTCCCGAGGTTCTTGTTTTTGTTCCAGTGTCTGCCCATCTTCCTCCCCAGGGCCTTTTTCAAGAAGGTAACGAGTAGTATCATGGGGTATGTGTGGGCACATGGCACCCCGAGAGTTAGAAGGGTCTTTTTGGAGCGGAGTAGGGATAGTGGAGGGCTGGCGTTACCCAACCTTTCAGGATATTACTGGGCGGCAAATACATCGATGGTACGAAAGTGGATGATGGAAGGGGAGGGGGCAGCCTGGAAGCGCATGGAGAGGGCGTCCTGCGGCAACATAAGCTTAGGGGCACTGGTAACGGCACCATGGCCGCTCCCTCCCACGAGGTATACCACGAGCCCGGTGGTGGCGGCCACCCTCAAGATCTGGGGGCAGTGGAGGCGACACAGGGGGGAAGTGGGAGGTCTGATAGGGGCACCACTAAGAGGGAACCACAGATTTGCGCCGGGAAACACAGGAGGGGGATTCCAGAGCTGGCAGAGGGCGGGTATTAGACAACTGAGGGACTTGTTTATAGAGGGGAGGTTTGCGAGCCTGGGAGAGCTGGAGGAGAAATTTGGGCTCCCCCCGGGGAACACGTTCAGGTACCTCCAAGTGAAGGCATTTGCCAGACGACAGGTAGCGGGGTTCCCCGCGCTCCCCGACAGGGGGGTGAGTGACAGGGTGCTATCAGGGGTCTGGGTCGGGGAGGGGAAGATCTCGGACATCTATAAGATTATGCAGGAGGTGGAGGAGGTACCAGTAGAGGAGCTGAAAGATAAGTGGGAGTTAGAGCTGGGGGAACAGATAGAGGACGGGACATGGGCAGACGCCCTGGAGAGGGTCAACTCGTCGTCGTCATGTGCGAGACTAAGTCTCATTCAATTTAAGGTACTGCATAGAGCCCACATGACGGGGACAAGGATGAGTCGGTTTTTCGGGGGTGAAGACAGGTGTATTAGATGTTCGGGAAGCCCTGCGAATCATGCACATATGTTTTGGGCATGTCCGGCACTGGAGGAGTTCTGGAAGGGGGTGGCAGGGACGGTGTCGAGAGTGGTGGGGTCCAGGGTCAAGCCAGGATGGGGACTTGCGATCTTCGGGGTTGGGGTGGAACCGGGGGTACAGGAGGTGAGGGAGGCTGGAATATTAGCCTTTGCGTCCTTGGTGGCTCGGAGGAGGATCCTGATTCAGTGGAGGGACGAAAGGCCTCCGAGTGTTAACACCTGGTTAAACGACATGGCAAACTTCATCCAATTGGAAAGGATCAAATTCGCCCTGAGAGGGTCGGTGCAGGGGTTTTTCAGGCGATGGCAACCCTTCCTAGACCTCTTGGATCAGAGATAGAAACTGAGGCCGTGACAGCAGCAACCCGGGAGGGGAGGGGAGGGCGGGAGGGAGGGGGGAGGAGGGGGGGGGGGGGGAACAAAGACGAAGGAAGTACGGTAGCGGTGGTGGCACGGGCAAGGCCTGCCGGAGGACGCTGCTAGAAATGATAAGTTGGTCTGACTGTCGGTTCGCGGGCGGGGGGGGGGGGGGGGGGGGGGGGACGCGCGAGTAGGGGGGGGGGGGGGGACTTTTTTTCTTTTTCTTGTTAAGTAGGGGGGTTTGACTTTGTTTTGTTATAATTTAAATGTAAATGTAGGGGGGGTTAAAATGTTTGTATTTTGAAAAATTTCTTCAATAAAAATTATTTAAAAAAAAAAAAAGGTGTTCCGATTGAGAGTTTTTGAATTGAGGAAGATCACAGGTGGGGCTTTTAAAAAGGGGCATTGCAGCCCCGAAAATCAGTGACATCTCTAGAATATTGAACTGCAGCCAGTTATAGGAACTGTCAACATCAGCAGAGTCAAACCAGATATTGTCAGACGATCAATCCTGGATGTGATTAGCAGCAGCAAAACAGCAGATTCCAGTCCCTGCAGTCACTTGTGAAATCGCTGGTGTCTCAGCAGGTGTTGTGACTGAATGATCCCGCTCCACACAAGGTGAACCGTCTTCCCCTGTTGTGATCCCACTGATGTGTCAGCAGTTGGGATGACCAAGGGAATCCCTTCCCACACACGGAGCAAGTGAACAGCTTCTCCCCAGTGTGAGTGCGTTGGTGCTCACTAAGGTCAGCTGACTGACTGAAACCCTCTCCACAGGTGATGCACCTGAATGGATCCTCATTTGTGTGCATTTGGTGGTGTGTCTGGAGGGTGAATATCTGAGTGAATCCCTCCCCACACACAAAGCAAATGAATGGTTTCTGACCCGTGTGAATTCGCTGGTGTTCAGTGAGCTTAGATAATGACTTGAATTTCTCTTCACAGGTTGTGCAGCTGAATGGCTTTTCCTCAGTGTGAACTCGTTGGTGTGATCGAAGGGCAGATAACTGAGTGAATCTCCACTCAAACACAGAACAGATGAAAGGCCTTTCCCCAGTGTGAACACGTCGATGGATTTCCAGCTGGGATGAAGAATTGAATCCTTTATCGCATTCCTCACATTGCCACCATTTCTCCTTGGTGCCAGTTTCCTTGTATCTCTCCAGTTTCGACAATCAATTGAAATGAAAATGAAATGAAAATCGCTTATTGTCACGAGTAGGCTTCAATGAAGTTACTGTGAAAAGCCCCTAGTCGCCACATTCCGGCGCCTGTCCGGGGAGGCTGGTACAGGAATCGAACCGTGCTGCTGGCCTGCTTTAAAAGCCAGCGATTGAGCTCAGTGAGCTAAACCAGCCCCTTTGAAGCCCAATTGAAGCTTTGTCCACACACACAGAACACAATTACGCTTTTTTCCCTCTGAGAATCGTGTAATGTTTTTTACAGGCTGTTTAAAGCTCTTTGTACAGTCCATGTACTGGAACCTCTCACTCCAGTGTGTGTCTTGATGCTTTTCCAGTCACAGATGTTTCAACTGGTGTCGTACAGACAGAACACACAAACATTTCTCCTTCCAAATCAATTACTGATGATATTCAGGCCGTGGTGAGTCAGTGACTCTGTCAGATAATGCTGTGATGTTCAGTTTGAGCTTCCTGTTCATAAATCCACCATTCTCATGCCCTGGAAAAGCAGTTTACAAAATTATAAATAGAGAAGTTCTGAATGTACAATTCTTTAGCACACTGGGCTAAATCGCTGGCTTTTAAAGCAGACTAAGGCAGGCCAGCAGCATGGTTCAATTCCCGTACCAGCCTCCTCGAACAGGCGCCAGAATGTGGCGACTAGGGGCTTTTCACAGTAACTTCATTGAAGCCTACTTGTGACAATACGCAATTAATATTATTATTATTATTGACGCCACTGTTGAGGTGACAGAGAATTGCGATTAAAAAAAAAATTTAGAGTACCCAATTAATTTTTTTCCAATTAAGGGCCAATTTAGCGTCGCCAATCCACCTACCCTACACATCTTTGGGTTATGGGGGCGAAACTCACGTAGACACGGGGAGAATGTGCGAACTCCACACGAACATTGACCCAGAGCTGTGATCGAACCTGGGACCTCGGCGCTGTGAGGCAGCAGGGCTAACCACTGCACCACCACGCTGCCCTGAGAATTGCAATTTGCTGTGAAATTGGTGCCTGCCACAATTTCAGAGTCGAAACCGATTTGCCACCAATCTCATTTCGCGATTCAGGTGTCGGCTGACAGAGAATCCCGCCCTGTTCAAAATTGTACAAAAATAACTGGTTGTCTTCACAAAGGAGGTAGATACTACCCAGGCCAGACTAGAAAGCCCTGGCCCTAATAGGTTTAAAATTGATAACGAGGAAGTGGTGAAGTGAAAATGTATATTTCAGGGGTCCTGAAATGATTCCCCAGTCTTTCGTGGAGGTACCAGACTGGAGAATTACAAATCTTATGTCTTTATTCAAAAAGGGTTGTAAGGATAGCTCCAGCATACAGACTAACTAGTTTAACACCAGTTGTTAGGTCTGTTTCACAAATCAATTATTCCAGATAGAATTAATAGCCATGTGGAAAAATGAGGGCTAATTTGGAAGAAGCAGCATGGATTTCTAAACAGGAAATTATGTTTAATTAATTTGCTGGAGTTTTTTTTGTGGAGGTAACCAAAAGGATTGACGAGGGTATTCTGTTGATGTCATGTACATGACTTTCAGTCGGCATTTGATATAATGCAACACAACAGACTTGTGAGAAAAATTGCAGTGCATGGAACAAAAGGGACAGTAGCAAAGTGGATACAAAAGTGGTTGAATACTAGGAAGCTGAGAGTAACAGTCAATGGATATTTTTCAGGCTGGAGGAATGTTTGTAATGGTGTTCCCCTGTGGTCGGTATTTGGATCCTTGCTTTTCCTGGCATATATTCATGATCTAGATTGATGTTCTGCAGGGGACAATTTCAATACTTGCAGATGACACAAAACTTGGAAGTATTACAAACTTTGAAGAGTACAGTGTAGAGTTTCAAATTGGACAATGGCAGGTTGGTGGAGTGAGCAGATGGGCGACAGGTTGAATTCAATGTGGAAAAGTGTAAGGTGATACATTTTGGGAGGAAGAACATGGAGAGACAATATAAAATAATGGGTAAAATTCTGAAGGGGGTGCAGAAGCAGTGGGACCTGGGTGTATATGTACAGAAGTCAGCAAAGGTGACAGGATAGATGAAGAGGGCAGTTGAAGCATATACTATTCTGAGCTTGATTGATAAGGGCATAGACTACAGGAAAAAGCTGGTTGTGCTGAATTTGCACAAGACACTAGTTAGACCTTAGCTGGAATATTGTGTACAGTTCTGGGCGAATGACTTCTTCCAACTAACCAGGGGAGACCCAGGAATAGGTAATAACAGTTTAATCACAATTCAAGCATTGAGAGAACTATCATAGAGAAAGTTCTGGAGTAGCACCTTCCCTGATACTCTTTGGCTTTCCCATTTCAATGTTAATATCACCTGGCTAGAGTGGGTGGGGCAGTGGGTGGGGATCATATGTCAAGAACCAATTTTCAGCCTGGACACAGTCCATAAGCACGGCGACCATCAACATCGAGTTCCAGTTGGGAAAAAAATCAAGCACAGTATTTATTCATTTATTTTCATTTTGTACCTGACACATTTATCTCCATGGTAACACAGATACTGTGCTTCCTTCCCTCATTTGTGAATAAAAGACTTGTTCCTCCAAATTTATCCAGATCATCATGTGGAACTTCCCAATTAGTCTTCCTGTCGCATGGTGGGATGAGTTTGGACACAGGTTCAGGTGTTGACGAACATCCTGGGGGTTCCTCAGCCATCAGTAGTAATTATGAACATATGGAGGACATGAAGGAGCAACACTCCCCAATCTGATCCTGAAACAAAATTAATTATTTTGCAAGTCATCAAGATGTAATGCATGTCAAATTAGAGCTACGTTGTGATAGAAAACCTCATCATGTAGGAGGGTGAGACCTTACTTGCAGTGAGGACTGAAGGAACATCTTTGCGATGGTGTACCACCTCTGCACCATCACATCAGGGTCCGGGTCCTGACAAGTTTTAAAATCAGGTTCAACTGAAGTCGGTCATACCGGTGCCAATGATTGTGTTTTGACTTTTGGGTGGATCCCATGAATATCCTCTGGAGCAGATTTCCTGGTGTGTCAGCCTGCCTGTTTATTAGCATCACCCTCTTCACTAACTCCTGCTGCTGATGTACCTTCACCTTACAAATAACAATTTGTCCTGGGCACTTACCAGCAACATCCCAAATCATTCAGAGTTTGAATTGCAGCGTGAGTGATTTCCTTTTGGCTGTGCAGAAGCTGTGTGGTTTTTTTGCTAGAGAAGTATGTTTTCAGCAAAGGAGTTCAGCAACATTCCAGCCAAGTGAGAATTGTGAAATTGCAGGATATTAATGCCTTTATTTTGTAACCCCATATTTCATCTACTCTATCACACCAGGATTCTCCCTTAACTTGACCTATTGTTAATAATGTCACTGTGGTTTGTGTGGTCTGTCAATTGTTGAATTAATTCAATCAGGTGCTCTGTGTGCATAACTAATGGTGAACACTTAATTGGATAATAAATTGGACAATCAATTTTTCCACAGGGGTGAATGTGACTGTGAACTATCCAACTGGAAAACTATTTCCATTAATCACTCGGATTACTACAGCAGATATACATTGCTCTAACTCTGCCAGCAGGGCTGTGTGAATAATTGGATAGATCTTCCAAAGAGCCAGTCGAGGTATAATGGGCCGAATGACTTTTACTTGTGCAGTATGATTTTGTAAAACAGTGAGTATTCAGAATCAGAGATGGAGAAGGAAAAAGAGGAACCAGTGACTGCGATTGAACCCAGTCAGAGTCAGCAATGTCGGAGGAGGGATGCCATGATGTGGAGATGCCGGCGTTGGACTGGGGTGAGCACAGTAAGAAGTCTTACAACACCAGGTTAAAGTCCAACAGGTTTGTTTCAAACACGAGCTTTCGGAGCACGGCTCCTTCTTCAGGTGAATGGTTCACCTGAAGAAGGAGCCGTGCTCCGAAAGCTCGTGTTTGAAACAAACCTGTTGGACTTTAACCTGGTGTTGTAAGACTTCTTACGGAGGAGGGATGAGAGAGGAAATAGTATAAAAGCTTTAAAAACTGCATGGTCGCACAGGAGAACTTTGACAAATGGAGCATAGCAGATCACCAATTCAAAATGTATGACATTTTTAGATTAATTTATCTCAAATGGTAACAAAGTTATATTGTATTAACTGTGATGTTGCAATGGTGCGGATATTACCCAGCAATCCCCTTGATGTGAATGTGCTCTATTCACTCCGCATGAGCACAGTACGCAGGCGTAGAGCTCTATTTGGTGCATGCGCAGTGCCATTTTGCCCGGAGCCCTGCGAGTGCGGAAGCGGTTGTTTGGGTGGGTGAGTCGGCGAGGCGGCGGGAGGAATGGAGCCGGGAGTGGGGAGGGAGAGGAAGCTTCATAAACGCCCGGTGAAGGCCCACGGCCGAAATAAAACCCTTCAGGTCCCGAGTTTGCAGCTGCGGGGCTTTTATCCGGATCAGGCCCAGTTCCATTGTCGCCATCTTCGTTCAGCGGGGAGCAGAGCGCATGCGCGGCCATCCTGACAGCCTTGATCACAGAATCCCTGGAGCGCAGAATGAGGCCATTCGGCCCATCAAGTCTGCACCGACCCTTCGAAAGAGCAGCCTACCTCGGCCCACTCATCACTCTATTCCCACCTGACCTGTGCAAGGAAACCAGAGCAGCCGGAGGAAGCCCACGCAGAAACGAGGAGAATGTGCAAACACCACACAGTCACCCAAGGCCAGAATTGAACCCGGGTCGCTGGTGCTGTGAGACAGCAGTGCAAAACACTCTGCCACTGTGCCGGGGTTCCAGGGGCCAGGAGAGAAAATGTATGACTCATTGATTGAAAGGTCTGGTTTACGGGCACCCTCTTTAGATGCGGAAAGGTGCTGCAGGGCACACAATAATAATTTTTTTAAATTTATTGTCACAAGTAGGCGTACATTCACACCGCAATGAAGTTACTGTGAAAATCTCCTTGTTGCCACATTCTAGCGCCTGTTCGGGGACATGAGGGAGAATTCAGAATATCCAATTCATTTAACAAGCACGTCTTTCAGGAAACCGGAGCACCCGTAGGAAACCCACGCAGACATGGGGAGAACGTGCAGACTCCGCACAGACAGTGGCCCAAGCCGGGAATTAAACATGGGACCCTGGCGCTGTGAAGCAATAGTGCTAGCCACCTTGCCCAACATTTCCTCTTGAAACCAACTCCCTTCTAGCCAGGAATCAGCTCGGTGAACTTTGTCTGAACTACTTCCAATTAAGTATATCTCATTTTAAGTAATCCTATACCAGGAAACAGAAGGAGGGAATGTTATAAATTGGCATCCTGGACTGACTGATGGATTTTGCAAACTTATTTACCGGAGGTCAGAAGGAGAGTATTTACACAGCAATCTCAAATCAAGAAAAATGTTTATCTCTTGATTTAAACCACTATTGACACATGACTCTTGTAATCACCTTTTACAGTGAGTTAGAACATTTGAAGACTGCAATTTTTCTCTGATTTGAGTGCTGCTGAATTATTTCAAGCTGCAGTTCCAGCAGAAGGTTTCAAATTTGAAAACTGAAATAGTTCCAGAGGTGAGTATTATTGAGCATCCATCTATAATTTAGAGTTTTTAGTGTTGTGCTTTGTTATCTGTGCTCTGGTTCCAGGGCTCTGGGGCAGGTTTGGCTCCTTCACTGTGGATCTGAATCCATGTTCACCCATTGCTCTGTTTCAACTCTGCCCTCCCTCATTACCTCTCTGCCATCCGTCATCACCTCTCTGCCATTGTTTCATGTCTTCTGCCTCTAATAGTGGATTTATTTTAACCAGTTTTGGTATTTTACTGTTATTTCTTCCAATGTGTCTGAATGAAGTTCACTGCTGCCCATCCCTTGGGTTTGTGCTGCTGATTTGCCATCTTTATCATCCCGAGGTCAGGAATTGTTTTTCCTGCATCAAAGATCATTTTTCTTCTGCTCATCAGCTGATATTAACCATCAAATTCTGCTCCATATTTATTCTCTGTAATTGAAGATTTGAGATTACTATCGGACCAGCCATGACCTTGTTAAATTGTGGAGCAGGCTTGAGGGGCTGAATGGCAACTCCTGCTCATTGTTCATATGTTTATTGAATCCGTCACCCTGAGATGTTAACTCTGTTTCTCTTGCTGCAGTTGCTTGCTGACATGATGAGTATTTTCAGTATTTGTTCTTTTTATTTCAAATTTTCAGTAACCACAGTATTTTGCTATTATTCTGTTGCAGGCGTTTCTCACAGAACCGAGTCTGGAAACAGAGACAGACCAATTAAGAACTGATTTGTGTTGGGGAGGGTGTTGGTTGTGGAGGTTAGTCTCTGGTCTCCAGTTACAGTCCTTTTTCACAGAATCATTGAATGATTACAATACAGATGGGGGCCATTCAGCCCATCATACCCATGCTGGCTCATCCCACTGCCCTGCCCTTTCTTCACTTCCTTCTAGCATTTTGTCTTTCCAGAGTTTTGTCCAATTCCCTTTGGTTTGTTGTATCAGTTTGGCTGGAGTGGAGATGCAGGAGAAGCTGCTGGGTTTAACCTCGAGGACTTTGAGCAATAATTTCAGATATGAAGTTGTCAAGGGTGGTACGGGAATGGCACTAAGTCGTCATCCTCGTTTGAAGAGTCGGTGCAGACACAATGGGCCTTCTGCACCCTAACAATTCAGTAATTGGGTGATCTCGAATAGTCAGCTCTCTGGTCAGCTCCAGCATGTGCTGCTGTAAGAAACTCTCCAAAACACTCTGCAAGCTCATCTGCCTGGCTACCTTTGCCAATCTGATTCGCCCAATCTACATTTTCTCAGAGCCATTATTCCTCTCTGTACTCTCCGTCCTACAGTGTAGTGTTGTGGGCCCGGGTCTAGAGACCGCCAAAGTATGTCGTGGAGTTCACCTGACCTACAACTGTTTGTAGATTTTGGTTATGAGGAGCACAAGGGCCGACTTTTCAGGTGTTATGCAATAGAGCCTTAGGCACTTTTAAACAAAAACAAAGTTTATTCGACAAATTCAGTTAACATTTCTATTAAAACACATCGTCGGCATTTTTATCAACTACAAACCTAAATACCCCACACAGCTACAGTACTCTATATTTAACCCTTATATGTTCCCGTTAGGGGGCCTCACGGTAGCATGGTGGTTAGCATCAATGCTTCACAGCTCCAGGGTCCCAGGTTCGATTCCCGGCTGGGTCACTGTCTGTGTGGAGTCTGCACGTCCTCCCCGTGTGTGCGTGGGTTTCCTCCGGGTGCTCCGGTTTCCTCCCACAGTCCAAAGATGTGCGGGTTAGGTGGATTGGCCATGCTAAATTGCCCGTAGTGTAAGGTTAATGGGGGGATTGTTGGGATACGGGTTACGTGGGTTTAAGTAGGGTGATCATTGCTCGGCACAACATCGAGGGCCGAAGGGCCTGTTCTGTGCTGTACTGTTCTATGTTCTATGTTCTATGTTACTGTTTCACTCGTGTAACAACATCCATAACTCTGGCAATCCCTTTTACCACAAAACAGAAGGTTTGAATTCCTTCCAGAACAGTTATTAGTTTGAAGTTATCAAGTGATCTGGAGACACCTTTTTAACCTGCAGAGAGACCAGAGAAGCCTTCTTTTGTCTGAATGCAGCTTCCAACTGTCAAACCCGAAAGTAAAACTCAGAGCCACAAACAGCTTCCAGCTCAAAGCAAAAGTTTAAAAACTAGACCCACAGCCCAGCTACTCCCACACAATGACATCACTGCAGCCATTTGAGAAGCCAAACAGTTCTTAAAGAGACATTCCCATGACAGTAGTTACTGTTAAGGGGACCTAGATACTACTCCTGCAAGTGACTTCCTGCCTTTATCATTTCTTATCATTACCCAATGTGATTGTACATCTTGATTTCTAGAAATAAGGTCATCTCTCTCTATTGTACTAATGTCATCCTTAATTAACAGAGCTGCCCCTCCGCATATTCCCAGTTTCCTGTCTTTCTGAAAAGTGATGGAATCTTGAATATTCAGGTACCAGCCTGCCCTTCTCAAAAGTGATGGAATCCTGCAGCCGTGTCTCTGTAATGGCTCTCAGATCATAGCATCTGGAGTACGGTGCACACTTTCAATCCCCTTAACTGAGGAGGATGATTCTTGCATTGGGAGCAGTTCAGAGAAGGATCACCGGGCTAATTCCTGGGATGAATGTGTTGAGTTGTGAGGAAAGCGTCTGGACTCATTGGAGTTTAGAGGTGATCATATTGAAACATATAAGATTCTGAGGTAATATGATATGGGAGCTGAAGAGAGGATGTTTCCCCTCATGGGGGATTCAGGAGCTAATGGGCAGATTGTCAAAATAAAGGGTCACATTTCTGAGATGATGAGAAATGTCTTCCCTCAGAGGGGGGTTAGTCTTTGCAATTCTCTTCCCCAGAGAGCAGTGGAGGCTGCATCGTTAAATATATACAAGGCCCAGTTGGAGTTTTGATAGAAAAGGGAGTCGAGGGTTATGGTGACAGGAAGAAAACAAAATTTAGGGTCACAATCCGATCAGCCATGATCTTGTTAAATAGAAGAAGAGCTTTGATGGGCTGAATGGCCTACTCCTGCTCCTATTTCTTCGGATGTTATCACTTGGTTGAGAACAGGAAACGGTGAGTATTAATCTGTCGATCAGCGTGACTTAGCATCTTCAGAAGGATAGGGAGGGTGTATATTAGATAGAGCAGAGTGAGAATGGAGGGAGGGAGCAGAGTGAGAATGGAGGGAGGGAGCAGAGTGAGAATGGAGGGAGGGAGCAGAGTGAGAATGGAGGGAGGGAGCAGAGTGAGAATGGAGGGAGGGAGCAGAGTGAGAATGGAGGGAGGGAGCAGAGTGAGAATGGAGGGAGGGAGCAGAGTGAGAATGGAGGGAGGGAGCAGAGTGAGAATGGAGGGAGGGAGCAGAGTGAGAATGGAGGGAGGGAGCAGAGTGAGAATGGAGGGAGGGAGCAGAGTGAGAATGGAGGGAGGGAGCAGAGTGAGAATGGAGGGAGGGAGCAGAGTGAGAATGGAGGGAGGGAGCAGAGTGAGAATGGAGGGAGGGAGCAGAGTGAGAATGGAGGGAGGGAGCAGAGTGAGAATGGAGGGAGGGAGCAGAGTGAGAATGGAGGGAGGGAGAAGAGTGAGAATGGAGGGAGGGAGCAGAGTGAGAATGGAGGGAGGGAGCAGAGTGAGAATGGAGGGAGGGAGCAGAGTGAGAATGGAGGGAGGGAGCAGAGTGAGAATGGAGGGAGGGAGCAGAGTGAGAATGGAGGGAGGGAGCAGAGTGAGAATGGAGGGAGGGAGCAGAGTGAGAATGGAGGGAGGGAGCAGAGTGAGAATGGAGGGAGGGAGCAGAGTGAGAATGGAGGGAGGGAGCAGAGTGAGAATGGAGGGAGGGAGCAGAGTGAGAATGGAGGGAGGGAGCAGGTGAGGAGGGAGGGAGGGAGCAGAGTGAGGAGGGAGGGAGGGAGCAGAGTGAGGAGGGAGGGAGGGAGCAGAGTGAGGAGGGAGGGAGGGAGCAGAGTGAGGAGGGAGGGAGGGAGCAGAGTGAGGAGGGAGGGAGGGAGCAGAGTGAGGAGGGAGGGAGGGGGCAGAGTGAGGAGGGAGGGAGGGAGCAGAGTGAGAAGGGAGGGAGGGAGCAGAGTGAGGAGGGAGGGAGGGGGCAGAGTGAGGAGGGAGGGAGGGAGCAGAGTGAGGAGGGAGGGAGGGAGCAGAGTGAGGCGGGAGGGAGGGAGCAGAGTGAGGAGGGAGGGAGGGAGCAGAGTGAGGAGGGAGGGAGGGAGCAGAGTGAGGAGGGAAGGGAGGGAAGCAGAGTGAGGAGGGAGGGAGGGAGCAGAGTGAGGAGGGAGGGAGGGAGCAGAGTGAGGAGGGAGGGAGGGAGCAGAGTGAGGAGGGAGGGAGCAGAGTGAGAATGGAGGGAGGGAGCAGAGTGAGAATGGAGGGAGGGAGGTAGAGTGTGTGCACCGGGGAGATGGACCATCCAAACCGCCGACCAAAACTCAAGGGGGGGAGAATAGGACCCCCCCCCTCCACCCGTGTCCCCCACCACCAGCT
This sequence comes from Scyliorhinus canicula, assembly GCF_902713615.1. Lineage (NCBI taxonomy): Eukaryota > Metazoa > Chordata > Chondrichthyes > Carcharhiniformes > Scyliorhinidae > Scyliorhinus > Scyliorhinus canicula. Next base: position 2,051,398 of record NW_024055461.1, read on the forward strand.
AAATGAAAGTAATGGTAAATAACGCAAACAACCCTGGCAATAACGGTAAATACCGATGTCAAGTTGTGTATAATTCTTATGATCAACCATTAAAATTCCCAATAAGAACATTTTTTTAAAAACTGTTTAATACACAATGTTACAGAGGGAGGGATTGATAACACGGGGATGACTGTCACAGACACGGCAGCAGCATGTGATACCTGTATTGACGTTGTTATTGGTTTGGTTACTATTATTGTTTTTATATTGTTCTGCAATGTTTTGATATTAAATGCAAAATTCCAATAATATTTTTTAAAAAAAGGAAATTTACAGTTTTTGGGGAACGAGGGAAGAAAGCATGTTCCACAGCAACTAGAATTGTCTGTTCTGAATTTCTGAGCTGTACTGACCGTGATGACATTTGTAAACTCCTTTAACAGGATATTCAAAGTGGAGGATTTGCAGCAAGAAATCTCAAACCAAACTTCACATCGAGATCTGACAGTCACTCGATTCATTAGGACGGGGAAAACCATCGGCTATTTACCATCAGTGTGACTGGAAAGGCATCAAGTCACAGACACCCGCACCATGGGGAAACTGTGGAAATGTGGGGATTGTGGGAAGGAATTCACGTTCCCATCTGCGCTGGAAACACATCGACGCAGTCACACCGGCGAGAGACCGTTCACCTGCTCAGTGTGTGGGAAGAGATTTAGATCTTCATCCAACCTGCGGACACACCAGCAAGTTCACACCGGAGAGAGACCATTCACCTGCTCCAAGTGTGGGAAAGGATTCAGAGATTCATCCTGCCTGCTGGCACACCAGCGCGTTCACACCGGAGAGAAGCCGTTTACCTGCTCAGCGTGTGGGGAAGAGATTTACTAATTCATCTGACTTGTTGAGACACCAGCGAGTTCACTCTGGGGAGAGACCATTCACCTGCTCCAATTGTGGGAAAGGATTCAGAGATTCATTCTGCCTGCTGAGGCACCAGCTAGTTCACACCGGGGAGAAGCCATTTATCTGCTCCATGTGTAGGGAGGGATTTACTACTTCATCTGACTTGTTGAGACACCGGCGAGTTCACACTGGAGAGAAGCCATTCACCTGCTCCATGTGTGGGAAAGGATTCAGAGATTCATACAGCCTGTTGACTCACCAGCGAGTTCACACTGGGGACAAGCCGTTTACCTGTTCAGTGTGTAGGAAAGCATTCGGAGATGCATCAGACCTGCGAACACACCAGCAAGTTCACATTGGGGAGAAGCCATTTACTGCTCAGTGTCTGGGAAAGGAATCAGAGCTTCATCCAACCTGCTGACTCACAGGGGAGTTCACTCTGGGGAGAGACCATTTACTGTGACCTGTGTATGGTAAAGGATTCTGAGATTCATCCAGCCTACTCACACACCAGTGAGTTCACAACGGGGAGAGATCATTTACCTGTTCTAACTGTGGGAAGGGATTCACTCAGTCATCCCACCTGCTGAAACACCAGCAGGTTCACAAGTTACAGGGGTTGGATTCTGCCGTTTTTGCTGCAGTGAATCACATCCAGGACTGAACCATGTTCACTCTGACAGTTGGTGATGTGGGAGGTCGGAGTGTTTCCCTCTGGACTGGCCGGTCTTCCAAGTTTCATTCCAGGGGACTGATTCTCTTCGAGCGAGGGCACATTTCCACTGCAATGATCTGCAAAGGCAGATATGGTACATTAATTTTATCCTGTTTAGTAAATAGTCTTTTTTCCACCACTACAGATGTCTTGTCTTTCATCCGTCCTCATTCCGAGTGTTGGCTGCTCTTTAGGCAATCTTTCTCACTGATTTCTCCGCTGCTCTCACTGCCTGTCCCATCGAGAGGCCAGTCCACATTCCGATATTATCCACCCAGAACATCTTAAGACCATAAGACATAGGAGTGGAAGTAAGGCCATTCGGCCCATCGAGTCCACTCCGCCATTCAATCATGGCTGATGGGCATTTCAACTCCACCTCCCAGCATTCTCCCCATAGCCCTTAATTCCTCGCGACATCAAGAATTTATCTATCTCTGCCTTGAAGCCATTTAGCGTCCCGGCCTCCACTGCACTCTGCGGCAATGAATTCCACAGGCCCACCACTCTCTGGCTGAAGAAATGTCTCCGCATTTCTGTTTTGAATTTACCCCCTCTAATTCTAAGGCTGTGCCCACGGGTCCTCGACTCCTCGCCTAACGGAAACAGTTTCTTTGCGTCCATCCTTTCTAAGCCATGTATTATCTTGTAAGTTCTATTAGATCTCCCCTTAACCTTCTGAACTCCAATGAATACAATCCCAGGAACGCCAGCCGTTCCTCATATGCTAGACCCGCCATTCCAGGGATCATCCGTGTGAATCTCCGCTGGACACGCTCCAGTGCCAGTATGTCCTTCCTGAGATGTGGGGCCCAAAACTGGACACAGTACTCCAAATGGGGCCTAACCAGAGCCTTATAAAGGCTCAGTAGCACATCGCTGCTTTTATATTCCAACCCTCTTGAGATAAATGACAACATAGCATTCGCTTTCTTAATCACGGATTCAACCTGCATGTTTACCTTTAGGGAATCCTCGACTAGCACTCCCAGATCCCTTTGTACTTTGGCATTATGAATTTTCTCACCGTTTAGAAAGTAGTCTATGCTTGGATTCTTTTTTCCAAAGTGCAAGACCTCACATTTTCTCACGTTGAAATGCATCAGCCATTTCCTGCACCACTCTCCCAAACTGTCTAGATCCTTCTGCAGCCTCCCCACTTCCTCAGCACTACCTGCCTGACCACCTAACTTCGTATCATCGGCAAACTTCGCTAGAATGCCCCCAGTCCCTTCATCCAGATCATTAATATATATGGTGAACAGCTGCGGCCCCAACACTGAACCCTGTGGGACACCGCTGGTCACCGGCTGCCATTCCGAAAAAAGAACCTTTTATCCCAACTCTCTGCCTTCTGTCAGACAGCCAATCCTCAACCCATGCCAGTAGCTCACCTCGAACACCATGGGCCCTCACCTTACTCAGCAGCCTCCTGTGTGGCACCTTATCAAAGGCCTTTTGGAAATCCAGATAGACCACATCCACTGGGTTTCCCTGGTCTAACCTACTTGTCACCTCCTCAAAGAATTCTAACAGGTTCGTCAGGCACGACCTCCCCTTACTAAATCCATGTTGACTTGTTCTAATCCGACCCTGCTCTTCCAAGAAATTAGAAATCTCATCCTTAACGATCGATTCTAGAATTTTACCAACAACCGAGGTTAGGCTAATTGGCCTATAATTTTCCATCTTTTGTCTTGATCCTTTCTTGAACAAGGGGGTTACAACAGCGATCTTCCAATCGTCCGGGACTTTCCCTGACTCCAGTGATTTTTGAAAGATCTCAACCAACGCTTCCGCTATTTCTTCAGCCACCTCCCTCAGAACTCTAGGATGTAGCCCATCGGGGCCAGGAGATTTGTCAATTTTAAGACCTTTTAGCTTTTTTAGCACCATCTCTTTTGTAATGGCAACCATACTCAACTCAGCCCCCTGACCCTTTATAATTTTTGGGATATTACTAACGTCTTCCACTGTGAAGACAGACGCAAAGTACTTATTAAGTTCTCCAGCCATTTCCTCATCTCCCATCACTAGCCTTCCAGAATCAGTTTGAATTGGCCCAATATCTACTTTGGCCTGACGTTTGTTTCTTATGTATTGAAAGAAACTTTTACTATCATTTCTTATATTACTGGCTAGCCTGCCTTCATATTTGATCCTCTCCTTCCTTATTTGTCTCTTTGTTAACCTCTGTTTGTTTTTGTAGCCTTCCCAATCTTCTGATTTCCCGGTGCTTTTGGCCACTTTATAGGATCTCTCTTTTTCTTTGATACATTTCCTGACCTCCTTTGTCAGCCATGGCTGTCTAATCCCTCCCTGGATAATCTTTCTTTTCTTGGGGATGAACCTCTGTACAGTGTCCTCAATTATGCATACAAACTCCTGCCATTTTTGCTCTACTGTCTTCCCTGCTAGGGTCTGCTTCCAGTTGATTTTCACCAGTTCCTCTCTCATGCCCTCGTAATTACCTTTATTTAACTGTAACACCATTACATCCGATTTTGCCTTCTCTCTTTCAAACTGCAGACTGAACTCAACCATATTATGATCGCTGCTTCCTAAGTGTTCCCTTACTTTAAGATCTTTAATAAAGTCTGGTTCATTACATAGCACTAGGTCCAGAATAGCCTGCTCCCTTGTGGGCTCCATGACAAGCTGTTCCAAAAAGCCATCTTGTAAGCATTCCACGAATTCCTTTTCTTTGGATCCACTGGCTACATTATTTACCCAATCCACCTGCATATTGAAGTCCCCCATGATCACTGTGACCTTGCCTTTCTGACATGCCTTTTCTATTTCCCGGTACATGTTGCGCCCCTGGTCCTGACCACTGTTAGGCGGTCTGTACATAACTCCCATTATGGTTTTTTTTGCCTTTGTGGTTCCTCAATTCTACCCACACAGACTCCACATCATCCGACCCTATGTCGTTTAGTGCCATAGATTTAATTTTGTTCTTAACTAACAAGGCAACCCCACCCCCTCGGCCCACCTCCCTGTCTTTTCGATAGGTTGTATATCCTTGGATGTTTAACTGCCAGTCCTGAACCCCCTGCAGCCATGTCTCTGTGATGCCTACCACATCATAATCATTCACGATGATCTGTGCCATTAGTTCATCTACTTTGTTACAAATGCTACGAGCATTCAGGTAAAGTGCCTTAATGTTAACTTTCTTATCAGTACAGATATTGGAAGTCCTAAGATGTCCAAAGTTATCCTTCCTTTTTGTTGCATTCCTAGTCTGCCTCAAGCTTAAATCCACCTGCCTACATGTTATCCTCCTGCGTATCTTGCCATTTAACTCCCTGCTCCCTGTCGCTTTCACTTTCCCTTCCCCCCAACTCACAGTTGTACACAGTTTCCAGGTGCCTGGCATTACCTTTGTCCAAACACTCCCTTCCTATTCACAACACATGTCCAAAATGCGTGAGCTTCCTCAATATCACTGCCTCAAACAGGTTCCTCTGAACACCAGCTATCTCGAGCATACGTTCATTCGTCCACTTTGCCGTCCGTGACACACGGAATATCCGTCTGAGTCCTTTCATTTCAAACACTTTTATTGGAGCCTCGTCCGGCTTCTTGATGCTGCAGCTTTCACAGCCGCACAGTCACCGGCCACACAAGGGCTTTCAGAAGATGAATGTTCATTGTAACCCAGATGCTGTGACTGCTCCACAGTCTTTAAGTGAGATCACAACACCATGGCGCTTCAGTCTGGCCTGAATTTGAAAATAAATTACAATTTAGAGTACCCAATTCTTTTTTTTTTTCTAATTAACGGGAAATTTTGCGTGGCCAATCCACCTACCCAGCACATCTTTTGGTTATGGGGATGAAACACATGCACAGATAGGGAGAATGTGCAAACTCCACACGGACAGTGACCAGGATCGAACTCGGCGTCGCGAGGCAGCAGTGCTAACCACTGGGCCACCGTGCAGCCATTTGGCTTTAATTTATTTGATGGACTCTGCATCTACTACTACTGGTAGATCTAAAATAAATACATTTGTCTCTGTTCCATTGAGTCTACAGCACAGGGCCAGGCCAGTCGGAGCAATTGGTCTGTGTCAGTATTTATGCTCCACATGAGCCTCCACCACCCATCTACATCTCCCCCATCAGCATCTTCTTCTATTCCTTTCTCCCTCGTGTATGTATCTAGCTTTACGTTCAATGGATTCATGCTGTTCACACCAACCACTCGCTGTGGTAGTGAGCTCCACATCTTACCACTCGCTCGGTAAAGAGGTTTCTACTGAAATCCCTATTGGACAATTGAACATCTTCACCATTTTAAAGACTTCCATCAGGTCACCCTTCAGCCTTCTCTTCCACCCTGGGCAAAAGCTTCTGACGATCCACTCTGTCCATGCCCCTCATAATTTGGTAGACATCTAGTCAGCACGGATTTGTGAGGGGTAGGTCTTGCCTTACAAGTCTTATTGACTTCTTTGAGGAGGTGACCAAGCATGTGGATGAAGGTAAAGCAGTGGATGTAGTGTACATGGATTTTAGTAAGGCATTTGATAAGGTTCCCCATTGTAGGCTTGTGCAGAAAGTAAGGAGGCATGGGATAGTGGGAAATTTGGCCAGTTGGATAACAAACTGGCTAACCGATAGAAGACAAAGAGTGGTGGTGGATGGCAAATATTCAGCCTGGAGCCCAGTTATCAGTGGCGTACCGCAGGGATCAGTCCTCTGCTGTTTGTGATTTTCATTAACGACTAGGATGAGGGAGTTGAAGGGTGGGTCAGTAAATTTGCAGATGATACGAAGATTGGTGGAGTTGTGGACAGTGAGGAGGGCTGTTGTCGGCTTCAAAGAGACATAGATAGAATGCAGAGCTGGGCTGAGAAGTGGCAGATGGAGTTTAACCCTGACAAGTGTGAGGTTGTCCATTTTGGAAGGACAAATATGAATGCGGAATACAGGGTTAACGGTAGGGTTCTTGGCAATGTGGAGGAGCAGAGAGATCTTGGGGTCTATGTTCATAGATCTTTGAAAGTTGCCACTCAAGTGGATAGAGCTGTGAAGAAGGCCTATGGTGTGCTAGCGTTCATTAGCAGAGGGATTGAATTTAAGAGCCGTGAGGTGATGATGCAGCTGTACAAAACCTTGGTCAGGCCACATTTGGAGTACTGTGTGCAGTTCTGGTTGCCTCATTTTAGGAAGGATGTGGAAGCTTTGGAAAAGGTGCAAAGGAGATTTACCAGGATGTTGCCTGGAATGGAGAGTAGGTCATACGAGGAAAGGTTGAGGGTGCTAGGCCTTTTCTCATTAGAACGGAGAAGGATGAGGGGCGACTTGATAGAGGTTTATAAGATGATTAGGGGAATAGAGTAGACAGTCAGAGACTTTTTCCCCGGGTGAAACACACCATTACAAGGGGACATAAATTTAAGATAAATGGTGGAAGATATAGAGGGGATGTCAGAGGTAGGTTCTTTACCCAGAGAGTAGTGGGGGCATGGAATGCACTGCCTGTGGAAGTAGTTGAATCGGAAACGTTAGGGACCTTCAAGCGGCTATTGGATCGGTACATGGATTAGGGTAGAATAATGGAGTGTAGGTTAACTTCTTAAGGGCAGCACGGTAGCATTGTGAATAGCACAATTGCTTCACAGCTCCAGGGTCCCAAATTCGATTTCGACTTGGGTTACTGTCTGTGTGGAGTCTGCACATCCTCCCCGTGACTGCGTGGGTTTCCTCCGCGTACTCCGGTTTCCTCCCACAGTCCAAAGATGTGCAGGTTGGGTGGATTGGCCATGGAAAATTGTCCAAAATTCTATGATTAATCTAGGACAAAAGTTTGGTGCAACATCGTGGGCCGAAGGGCCTGTTCTGTGCTGTATTTCTCTATCACTGTCTGTGTGGAGTCTGCACGTCCTCCCCGTGTGTGCGTGGGTTTCCTCCGGGTACTCCGGTTTCCTCCCACAATCCACAGATGTGCAGGTTAGGTGGATTGGCCATGATAAATTGCCCTTAGTGTCCAAAATTCTATGATTAACCTAGGACAATAGTTCGGCACAACATCGTGGGCCGAAGGGCCTGTTCTGTGCTGTATTTCTCTATCTATCTCTATCTTAGGGTAGACATCTTGTAGGATCTTGGGTGTTTGCCCATAGACCCCTGAAGGTGGCAGGACAAGTGAATAGGGTAGTTAAGGCATACGGGACACCTGCCTTTATCAGTCATGGAATAGACTATAAGAGCAGGGAGGTAATGTTGGAGCTGCAGAGGATTTTGGTTCAGCTGCAGCTGGAGTACTGTATTCAGTTCTGTTCACCGCACTATAGGAAGGAGGTTATTGCACGAGAGAGGGTGAAGAAGATTCACCAGGATGCTACTTGGAATGGAGCATTTTAACTGTGAAGAGAAGCTGGATAAGATCGGGTTGTTTTCGTTGGAGCAGAGAGGCAGGGAGGGGACCTGAATAAAGTGCAAAGAAAAGTTCAGCACAGGAACAGGCCCTTCGACTCTCCAAGACTGCCAATCACGATGCTCTAACTACAAAAAAAAACTTCTGTGCTGACTCGGTGCGTATCCCTCTGTTTCCTCCCTATTCATGTACCCATCCAGATGCCTTTTAACTGTTGCTAATGTGCCTGCTTCCACCACATCCTCTGGCAGTGCGTTCCAGGCACCCCCCCCCCCCCCCCTGCATGAAACACTTACCCCACACATCTCCCTTAAACTTTTCCCCTCTCACGTTGAAAGTGTGCCCCCTTATAATTGACACTTCCACCCTTAGAAAAAGCTGACTAACTTTAAGTCTCCTATTTTCTAATAACCGTCTTTAAGGAAAATTCAATTTTTCTATAATGTCCCCTCAATTCTCCCAGTGACAACCCTCAGTCCATCTTCCAATTCAACGAATGTCTTGAAAACCCAAATAACCTCATATTTTAATGTTTAAAATGGGAATGGATGTGAATGTAATGCTGAGGCCGGCAGCAATCTGTGTGGTTGTCCTTGATGCTGTCAGAGTGAGTTCACCCTCACAGGCAGGTAGACTGTTCACGGTGATAACATGAAACTGACGCCTGCTGTTTCATTCGCAGGAAACACAACTTCCTGTTTCTCTGCTGCCGGTTCCAAACCGCACATCTCACTTCTGAGCAGAAAATAAATGCAGGGACCACAATCTGGTGAGAACATCTGTCAGTGCGGCCTATATCTGTCCACAGAATGAGGGCAGAGTCACGTAGATCACATTGTGGTGACATTTACAAATGAGCCGGTTATTTCTGTTCAGAGTCTCCATTCCCGGACAGAACCGGCTGTGTTTGTGGATCAGTCACTGAGTTCCCTCTGCTCTCTGTAGCTGGGAACTGATAACCTGCTCCCTTATATTGTATATCATTCTTTCTGTGTTACTTGTTTCCTCTATTTCTCAGCTTTTATCTCTCGCCACCTCATCTTTCTGTTTTTTAAAACCTCTGTCTGTCTCTCTCCTTTCCTCCATATCTCTCTCAATCTTTGTGTGTCCCTATTTAATAGAGGTGTTCAAATCATGATGGGTTTTTGATCAATTAAAGAAGGATAAAGTGGGAGAAAAACAGTAAATATTTGAAAAACTCAGCAGTTCTGGCAGCATCGGTATTGAGAGAAACAGAGTTAACATTTTGTGTCCTTGTGACTCAGAGCAGCAGAAACAGATTGTCCTTCTGAGATCAGGGAAGGTGAAGGGGAGATTTAACAGAGGTGTTTAAATTAAAATGAGGAAGGATTTGTGACGGTGTCGATGGGGAGAAAACTGTTCCCCAGGAGCAGGAGGGTTTGTAACCAGAGGACACAGAGATTTAAGATATTTGAGAACAGAACCCAAGGGGGTGATGAGGAGAATGGTTTTTACACAGTGATGTGATGTGATCTGGAATTCGCACTGACAGGCTGCTGGAAGCAGATTTACAGTAACTTTCAAAGATAATTGGATAAACACTTGTAGAGGGTAAATTGGCAGAGTTATGGCGAATGGGATGAATTGAACAGTTCACTCATAGAATCCCTACAGTACAGGAGGCCATTCGGCCTGTTTAATTTGAACTCGATCCAGGCCTAATCCTTCATCCGATCCCCATAACCCCATCTAACCTACACATTCTTGGACATTAGGAGGAAATTGCTCACGGCCAATCCACCTAACCTGCACATCTTCGGACTGTGGGTGGAAACAGGGGCACCCGGAGGAAACCCATGCAGACACTAGTAGAAAGTGAAAACTCCACACAGTTACCCAAGGCCGGAATTGAACCAGGGTCTGTGAGACACCAATGATGTCCGTTGTGACATTCTTAATTTTCCACTCCTGCGGTTTTCACATTTGATGTTTTCAATCACAATGTTCCTCAAAGAGAAGATTAAAATGTTGTTTTTTATGAGCTGTCAGGTACATTTCCTGTGTGACTGTGTAACTCGAGCACCACGAGAAGGAACTGAATATTTTCAGTTCCTCTACAGATGCACAGCAGATACCAGAAATCTCTGGAGTTGTGTCATTTGTGTCTCTGTCATGATGTTTCCATTCCTATTTTATCACACATCTCCCAATGACACTCACTATAACACAAAAACATCAAAATATCATTGCTACCTTGCATCTTGCCCCCCTATTATTGTCAAATGATAACAGTGACAGAGTAACACACACCAGAATTGGAATAGCAGGCAGGTTATTGTCTAATAATAACAGGGACATAGTAACACACACCAGAATTGGAATATGACAGGTTTATTGTCTAATAGAACATAGAACAGTACAGCACAGAACAGGACCTTCGGCCCTCCATGTTGTGCCGAGCAAATGATCACCCTACTCAAACCCACGTATCCACCCCATACCCGTAACCAAACCTTAACCGTAACCCCCACTTAACCTTACTTTTTAGGACACTACGGGCAATTTAGCATGGCCAATCTACCTAACCCGCACATCTTTGGACTGTGGGAGGAAACCGGAGGACCCGGAGGAAACCCACGCACACACGGGGAGGACGTGCAGACTCCGCACAGACAGTGACCCAGCCGGGAACCGAACCTGGGACCCTGGAGCTGTGAAGCATTTATGCTAACCACCATGCTACCGTACTGCTATAATGATAACAGTGACAGAGTAACACACACCAGAATTGGAATAGCACGCAAGTTATTGTCTAATAATAACAGGGACACAGTAACACACACCAGAATTGGAATATGACAGGTTATTGTCTAATGATAACAGTGAATGAAAATTGCTTATTGTCACAAGTAGGTTTCAAATGAAGTTACTGTGAAAAGCCCCGAGTCGCTACATTCCAGCGCCTGTTCGGGGAGGCTTGTACGGGAATTGAACCGTGCTGCTGGCCTGCCTTGGTCTGCTTTCAAAGCCAGCGATTTAGCCCTGTGCTAAACAGCCCCTGTAACACATACCAGAATTGGAATAAAACAGGCAGGTTATTGTCTAATGGTAACATTGACAGAGTAACGGAGCTGCACGGTGTCACAGTGATTATCACTGTTGCCTCATAGTGTCAAGAACTTGGGTTTCATTCTGACCTTAGGTTCCCATCTGTTCCCATCTGTTCCCATCAGTAGAGTATAAAAGGATTATGGGACACAGATTTAAGATTTTGAGCAAGATCTACAAGGGAGATAGGAGGAAGAAATTTTACACAGTGAGTGATAATGATCTGAACTCAATGCTTACACACAAAGGTCGATAATCTCCAGGTCCTGATAACCCGAATGGTGCTGTCAGAATTTGACGTGAGGATTGGTTGTGAGTTTCCTGTCTGCGAATCGCTTTCTAAGCCCCCGTGAAAGAAGTTTACAAAGGCATCACTGTCAGTCCAGAAATGAAATTCAGGAAAGATAAACATTTCTACTGGTTAGTTTGCTGTGTGCAAATCCTCCGCTTCTAATCCCCTGTAAAAGAAGCCTCAGAGCTTCAACACCATTATCCCAACAAGACTAATAACCAAAGTCCGCAATCTTGAACTTGACCATTCCCTGAGCAGCTGGAGCCTCGACTTCCTCACCAACAGACCGCAATCTGTCAGAATAGGCAACAGCACCTCCTCCACCATAGTCCTCAACACCGGAGCCCCGCAAGGATGTGTGATCAGTCCTCTACTGTACTCCCTATACACCCATGACTGTGTGGTAAGATTTAACTCCAACTCAATCGAAGTTTGCAGATCATACGCCTGTGGTGGGCCGCATCTCAAACAACAACAAATCAGACTACAGGAGGGAGATAAATCACTTGGTTGCATGGTGTATCGAAAACAACCTCTCCCTAAATGTTGGAAAGACCAAAGAACTGATCATCAACTTCAGGAAGCGCAGCACAACACACTCTCCCATCTACATCAAGGCTCCGAGGTGGAGATGGTCGATAGCTTTAAGTTCCTGGGGGTCACCATCACCAACAGTCTGTCCTGGTCCACTCACGTTGATGCAACAGTCAAGAAAGCCCAACAACGTCTCTACTTCCTGCGGAAGCTAAAGAAATTTGGCATATCTGCATCGACTCTCACAAATTTCTACAGATGTGTGATAGAGAGCATCCTGTCCGGCTCCATCACAACCGGGTACTGCAACTGCTCAGTCAACGATCACAAGAAACTGCAGACTGTGGTGAACTCAGCCCAACACATCACACAAACTTGCCACCCCCACATTGATTCTGTATACACCTCTCGCTGCCTCAGGGAGGCAGACAGCATCATCAGAGACCCCTCCCACCCAGGCATTGCCTTCGTCCAGACCCTTCCATCAGGCAAAAGGTACAGAAGTCTGAAGACCCGCACATCCAGACATAGGAACAGCTTCTTCCCCACAGCTACAAGATTCCTCAACAACTCCCCCCTCGGACCGATCTGTTCCCTGTAAGAACGCTATTCCTGACGCCCTATGCTGCTCTTTCTTTTGTATTTGCTTCGTTTGGCCCCTTGTAATCAATCACTCACTGTTTGTCGATGTACCATTTGTCAATGTTCCCTGTTGATTATTCTTGTGTCTACTATGTATGTACTGTGTACATTCCTCGACCGCAGAAAAAATACTTTTCACTGTACTTCGGTACATGTGACAATAAATTAGTGGCTGGTTTAGCTCACTCAGCTAAATCGCTGGCTTTTAAAGCAGACCAAGCAGGCCAGCAGCATGGTTCGATTCCCGTACCAGCCTCCCCGGACAGGCGCCGGAATGTGGAAGTCTACTCGTGACAATAAGCGATTTTCATTCATTTCATTTTCAAATCAAAATCAATCAACAAAAGAGCTTTGGACTCATGGGACAGAATGTGCAATGAGATCGTGAAATCCGGAGAGCAGGATTTGTTTCATTTCTTTCCATCTCTGCCACCGCTTTGCATCATCAATAAGACATTGGGACTCAAAGACTAATCCAGTTTGATGGACAAGTTGTCTCCATTCTGAACAATGGGGAACAAGCCCCTCCCACTGATTGAAACATCGGCCCGACAAAGATGAGAAACGCGCATGCGCCCTGATGCACATCCAATAAAGATGGCGGCCGTTAACCCGAGCCAAACAGGAGGAGCTGCAGTTCCGCTCGGAACTGGGTCCAGTAAGCTGTTTTCCGAGTATTGCGCCTCACAACAGCTTTACATAACGTTTCCGCCCACTCCCGCAATCTCTCGCTCCCTCAATATTGTTAGACGCCTCTTACCAATTTCGGATCTGAAGAAGACGCCCTTCTGCTTCGCCATTACCCACACTGCGCATGCTTCAATCACAGCCTGGCCTCGCCTCTTATTCACTCCGATTGATTGGAGGACCAACAGCTCCCCATCGGTCCTCCAGTCCCGCCCCTCCTCTTCCTATTGGTCCGGAGCTGCCGTCAATCACCGGGACATTGTGACGGTTACAGATGGAGAGAGCGGCCACAGGCTCAGGCTGACTGGCTGATTGTCCAATAATAACAGTGAGAGTCTCAGTGGGACAATCAGACAATAATAGTGGAGATGGGGCCCAGAGGAGAAACAGCAAAGGATTCACTCACTTTGAGAGTAACAAACACAATGTCTGTTCCAAGAATAAGTCAGACTGCAGTTTGTGAGTGGGTCCAATGTTGACTCATAGAATCCCTACAGTGCAGGAGGCCATTTGGCCCATTGAGTCTGGACCGACCCTCTGAAAGATCACCCAATCTAACCAAATCCCCCCACCCTGTCCCTGGACCCCTCCCGGGGACTATATAGCCTAGCTAATTTAATAATAAACATCTTTGGACTGTGGGAGGAAACAGAGCATCTGGAGGAAATCAACGCTGACACGGGAAGAATGTACAAACTCCACACAGACAGTGACCTAATTTAAAGAGTTATTCCAAGGAAGAAACGTAATGATTATAGTTACCTGCTGATTTTGTACAACGGGGTTTTTGGTTTATGTGATCTTACGTTATTGAATTGGAACCGTTAAGGGGGATTTCATTAAGAGTTATACATAGATTACTGTAGCTGTGTGGGGTCTTTGTTTGTATTGATAATAATTCTTACTGTGTGTGTTTATACAAATGTTAACTAACTTCTTAGAATGAAGCTTGTGTTTTTGATTAAAAGCGCCTCAGGACTCTGTTGAATAACACCTGATAGGCAAGCTCTTGTAACCAAAATCAATAAACAGTTATATGTCAGGTGATCTCAGGTAAACTCTGGCCCATAACAAAGTACCTGAAGAGAGAGAAATGTTGACAATATCCATGGACACAGGGGAGTTGGCTGATCAGTAGCTCAGTGGGAATAGGGTCGATGGAGCAGGAGCTAGGTCTCGTGGATAAGGTGAGCTCTGAGAGAGCATGAGGGGAGATGGGAGAGAAACTAGAGCAAGATGTGGGTTCAGGGCTTGGGAAAGGATGAAACTTAGAGACAGTTTGGTCTGGTGAGCTCATGGAAGGGAGGGAAGCAGCAGAGGCAGCTGATCGGATTGACTCGATCTCAGTCACAAAGAAGCTCCACAAGCTCCTCACACTTCTTGTTGGAGGTGAGGATGGAAGAGACAGGGGAGAGCGAGAGTACTTCAAAAGGAGCTAACTTGTGTCAGAGATATTAAAAAGTTTCAGCACACGGTATATTTAACACAAATCAACTTAATTTGCCTTTTCGCCAGAATATTAGTCCCTGTAAATGGGCCGGAGTTTGTTATCAGCAGAAAGATCCAAATGAACATGGTTCAGTCCTGAATGTGAGGAACAGAAAAATCCAATCCCTGTGGTTACTTATGGCCTCGTTGGTGTGTCAGCATGTTGGATGACTGAGCGAATCTCTTCCCACATTTGGAGCAGGTGAATGGTCTCTCCCCAGTGTGTATTCGCTGGTGACTCAGCAGGGCAGATGACTGAGTGAATCTCTTCCCACACTGGGTGCAGGCAAACGGCCTCGCCCCAGTGTGAATTCGCTGGTGCTTCTGCAGGTTGGAAGACTGAGTGAATCCCTTCCCACACTTGGCGCAGGCGAATGGCCTCTCCCCAGTGTGAATTCGCTGATGTTCGGTGAGCTGAGATGATCGTCTGAACCCAGTCCCGCAGTGAGAGCACCTAAACGGTCTCTCGTCAGTGTGAAGACGCTGGTGAATCAGCAGGTCGGATGACTGACTGAATCCCTTCCCACATTTGGAGCAGGTGAATGGTCTCTCTTTAGTGTGAACTTGCTGGTGTTTCTGCAGGCTGGCTGAAAAACTAAATCCCTTCCCACACTTGGAGCAGGTGAATGGTCTCTCTCCAGTGTGACTGCGTCGATGAGTTTCCAGCTTGGATGGGTAAGTGAATCCTTTCCCACAGTCCGCACATTTCCATGGTTTCTCCTCAGTGTGACTGCATTTGTGGCTTGTGAGGCCTGATGATCGACTGAATCCTCGTCCACACACACAAAACGTGTACGGTTTCTCCTCCCTGTGAACAATGCTTTTTCCTTCCATGTTCAAAATCCAATGATATTCAGGATGTGATAAATATTACTTTCTGGACTTTGAAGCCTCCCCTTCGAACACCCTGTGAAACTGATTGGAAAACAGAAAATAGGGAGTGAGAGAGAACCCACAAAAACACAAAGACAGGTTGTGAAATTGAGCTGAATCAATCTGGTCATTTGTGGGGCCGGCACTGGGAAAAGTGACCATGAAAACGGTTGGATTGTTTTAAAAGCCAATTGATGTCTTTGGGAGGAGAGAGAAAGAGGTGAAAAGGGATTTTGTATATCTACAGGTCATATTAAGAGTAGCTGGCAAAACAAATTCGATCTTGAGCTTCATAAACAGTAATACTGTATTGACACGGTATTGACAATGGCAGCACGGTAGCATGGTGGTTAGCATAAATGCTTCACAGCTCCAGGGTCCCAGGTTCGATTCCTGGCTGGGTCACTGTCTGTGCGGAGTCTGCACGTCCTCCCCGTGTGTGCGTGGGTTTCCTCCGGGTGCTCCAGTTTCCTCCCACAGTCCAAAGGTGTGCGGGTTAGGTGGATTGGCCATGCTAAATTGC
Organism: Scyliorhinus canicula; assembly: GCF_902713615.1. Taxonomy (NCBI): domain Eukaryota; kingdom Metazoa; phylum Chordata; class Chondrichthyes; order Carcharhiniformes; family Scyliorhinidae; genus Scyliorhinus; species Scyliorhinus canicula. The sequence goes on from NW_024055461.1 coordinate 2,067,503, forward strand.
CCGTAGTGTCCTACAAAGTATGGTTAAGGGGGGGGTTGTTGGGTTACGGGTATAGGGTGGATACGTGGGTTTGAGTAGGGTGATCATGGCTCAGCACAACATTGAGGGCCGAAGGGCCTGTTCTGTGCTGTACTGTTCAATGTTCTATGTTCTATGACACCGAAACAGGGAAGCGAGGCTTCTTGTGGCACAGTGATTAGCACTGCTGCCTTACAGCCCCAGGGACCCGGGTTCAATTCCGGCCTTGGTGACTGTGTGGAGTTTGCACTTTCTCCCCGTGTCTGCGTGGGTTTCCACCCGGTGCTCAGGTTTCCTCCCACAGTCTAAAGAAGGGAAAGTTAGGTGGATTTGCCTTGATAAATTGTCCCTTAATATCCAGGCAGGTGCAGGTTAGGGGCTGGTTTAGCTCAGTGGGCTAAATCGCTGGCTTTTAAAGCAGACCAAGCAGGCCAGCAGTATGGTTCGATTCCCGTACCACCCTCCACGGACAGGCGCCGGAATGTGGCGACTAGGGGCTTTTCTTTTTTTTTAATTTTTAGAGTACCCAATTCATTTTTTCCAATTAAGGGGCAATTTAGCGTGTCCAATTCAACTAGCCTACACATATTTGGATTGTGGGGGCGAAACCCACGCAAACACGGGGAGAACGCGCAAACTCCACACGGACAGCGACCCAGAGCCGGGATCGAAACCGGGACCTTAGCACCGCGAGGCAGCAGTGCTACTCACTGTGCCACCGTGCTGCCCCGACTAGGGGCTTTTCACAGTGACTTCATTGAAGCCTACTCGTGACAATAAGTGATTTTCATTTCATTTCATTTTCAGGTTATGTGGGTTAAAGGGGTTACAGGGAGAGGATAGAGCTGTGGGCCTCGGCAGGGTGCCCTTTCAGACGATAGGTGCAGGGTCGATTTGCCGAATGGCCTCTTTCTGCACTGCAGGAATTCTATGGTTCTAATTCTATTCTATGAATCTTTATGAAGCTCTGGTCACCACTCTTCAGGAAGGATGTGAAGGTTCTTGGAGAAGGTGCAGAGGAGATTTACCAGAATGATTCCAGCAAAGGAGGTTGAGGGGAGATTTGATTCAGGGACACAAGATTATGCCAGATTTCCATCAGGTGGACAAAGAAACTCTGTTTCCATTCACTGATCGTACAAGCAGCCGGGACACAGATTTAAAGTTTTGGGTAAAACCTGGATTGAACTATATCAGATCCTGAGGGGTTTTGACAGGGTGGATGTGGAGAGGATGTTTCCTCTGTGGGAGAATCTAGAACAAGGGGGTCACTGAAGCAAAATAAGGGGTCACCCATTGTAGATGGGTGACAGTGCGGAGACTGCACATTTACCCCGTGACTGTGGGTTTCCTTCGGGTGCTCCGGTTTCCTCACACAGTTCAAAGATGTACAGGTTAGGTGGATCGGCCATGCTAAATTGCCCCTTTGTCTCCAAGGATGTGCACATATAAAGCTCTGGTCACCACTCTTCATTGGATTGGATTTGTTTATTGTAACGTGTACCAAGGTACAGTGAAAGTATTTTTCTGCGATCAGCTCTACAGATCATTAAGTACATGAAAAGAAAAGAAAATACATAATAGGGCAACTCAAGGTCCATAATGTAACTGCATCAACAGCGGCATCGGATGAAGCATACAAGGGTGTAGTGTTAATCAGGACATGAGGGTCGTTTAGGAGTCTGGTAACGGCGGGGAAGAAACTGTTTTGACTATGTTCGAGCGTGTTCATCTTCAGGAAGAATGTGAAGGTTCTTGGAGAAGGTGCAGAGGAGATTTACCAGAATGGTTCCAGCAAAGAGGTTGAGGGAGATTTGATTCAGGGACACAAGATTATGCCAGATTACACCAGATCGGGTGGACAAAGAAACTCTGTTTCCATTCACTGATCGTACAAGCAGTCGGGACACAGATTTAAATTTTTGGGTAAAATCTGGATTGAGCTATATCAGATCCTGAGGGGTCTTGACAGGGTGGATGTGGAGAGGATGTTTCTTCTTGTGGGAGAATTGAGAACAAGGGGGCCACTGTTGCAAAATAAGGGTTCACCGATTTCAGATGGACCTTTCTCTTGAAGGTTGCAAGCAGGGATTGGCACAATGGTTAGCACTGCTGCCTCGCAGCACCAGGGACCCAGGTTCAATTCCGACCCTGGGTGACTGTGTGGAGTTTGCACATTCCCTCTTGTCTGTGTGGGTTTCATCGGGTGCTCCGGTTTCCTCACACAGTTCAAAGATGTGCAAACTCGGTGGATTGGCATGCTAAATTGCCTCTTCATCTCCAAGGATGTGCAGGCTAGGTGGGGTTATGAGGATGGAGTGGGTGGGATGGGGTGGGCCGGGGTGCTCTTTGGAGGGTTGGTGCAGACTTGATGGGCCGAATGGGCTCCTTTTGCAGAGATTCTCTGATTTTGGAACTTCCGCCCTTAAAATGCAGTGGAAGCAGAGACTGAATATTCTTTTAAAAATAAATTTAGAGTACCCAATTCATTTTTTCCACTTAGGGGCAAGTTAGCATGGCCAATCCACCTACCTTGCACATCTTTGGGTTGTGAGGGCGAAACCCACCCAAACACAGGGAGAATGTGCAAACTCCACACAGACAGTGACCCAGAGCCTTGATCAAACCTTGGACCTCGGCGCCGTGAGGCAGCAGGGCTAACCACTGCACCACCGTGTTGCCCTGTCCTTGAATATTTTTAAGGCACAGATGGATAGATTCTTGATAAGCAAGGGGGTGAAAGGTTATCGGGCCGTCAGGAATGTAGAATTGTTGCCGAAAAGATTTTTGACCAGGTGGAGTGGGACTATTTATGGGAGGTGTTGGGACGGTTTGGGTTTGGAGAAGGCTTTGTAGACTGGGTTAAACTGCTATATCAGGCCCTGGAGGCTAGTGTAAGGACGAACAGGACGACATCTGAGTATGTTAGACTGCACCGCGGGACAAGACAGGGATGCCCCCTCTCTCCACTGCTGTTTGCGTTGGCCATAGAACCGCTGGCAATTTCTCTGAGAGCGGCAAGGGGATGGAAGGGAATGGTCAGGGGGGGAATAGAACACAAGGTCTCGCTCTACGCGGATGACCTGCTTTTGTATGTGTCAGATCCAGCGGCAGGGATGAATGGGATTATGGAAATCCTAGGGGAGTTTTGCCGGTTTTCAGGCTACAAGTTGAACATGGCAAAAAGCGAGATGTTTGTGGTGCAGGCGAGGGGTCAGGAGAATAGGCTGAGGGAGCTACCATTTTGGCTCGTTGGGGAAAGTTTTAGGTATCTAGTGATACAAGTGGCGCGCGACTGTGGTAAGATGCACAAGTTGAACTTGGCCAGGCTGGTGGAGCAAATGAGGAGCGAGTTCCGGAGGTGGGATGCACTCCCGCTGTCACTAGCGGGGAGAGTACAGACGGGGAAGATGATGATCCTCCCGAGATTCCTGTTTATTTATCAGTGTCTCCCTATTTTCATTCCGCGGTCCTTCTTTAAAAGAATCAATAAAATTATCCTGGGATTTGTTTGGGCGGGGAGTCCCCACGGGTAAAGAGGGGGATGCTGGAATGAACTGTAGCGAGGGGGGGCTGGCATTACCGAACATCAGCAACTACTGAGCGGCTAACATAGCCATGATAAGGAAATGGATGGTGGGTACGGGGTCGGTTTGGGAGCAGGGTGGAGGCTGCTTCTTGCAGGGGCACCAGCATGGCAGCCCTGGTCACGGCTCTCCTGCCCCTCCCGCCGTCCAAGTACTCCACCAGCTCGATAGTGGTGGCGGCTTTGCGGATTTGGGGCCAATGGAGGAAGCATGCGGGGGAAGTGGGAGCGTGAGTCTGGTCCCCAATATGTGACAACCACCGATTTGTCCCGGGGAAGATGGATGGCGGGTTTCGAGCGTGGCGGAGGTGGAAAGGATGGGCGACTTGTTCATGGAAGGGAGCTTTGTGAACATGAGGGCGCTGGAGGAGAAGTTCGGACTGGCGAGGGGGAATGACTTTCGGTACTTCGTACATAGACAGGTCCCATCCTTTCTACGCCTTCCACTAAGGGGGATCCAGGACAGGGTAATTTCCAGGGGTGAGGTAGGAGAGGAGAAAGTCTCAGATATTTATAAGGAGCTTATGGGAGCGGAGGACACAGGGACCGAGGAACTGAAACTTAAGTGGGTGGAGGAGCTTGGTGGGGAGTTGGAGGGAGGCGTATGGGCAGATGCTCTGAGGAGGGTAAATGCAACTGCAACATGTGCCTGATTCAGTTCAAGGTGGTTCACTGGGCCCACATGACGGTGGCCCGGATGAGCAAATTCTTTGGGCTGGAGGACAAGTGTGCTAGATGTGGGGGGGGGGGGGGGCGGGGACCAGCGAACCGTGTCCACGTGTTCTGGGTGTGTCCAAAACTCAGGGGATACTGGCAGGGATTTGCGGACGTCATATCCCGGGTACTGAAAACAAGGATGGTGATGAGTCCAGAGGCGTCGATTTTTGGGTGTCGGAAGACCCGGGAGTCCAGGAGGGGATAGAGGCCGACATTGTGGCCTTTGCTTCCCTGATAGCCTGGCGACGAATACTGTTGGCCTGGAGGGACTCAAAGCCCCCAAGGACCGAAGTATGGCTGTCGGACATGGCAAGCTTTCTCGACGTGGAAAAAACCATTCATCGACTTCTTCGCGGGGAACTGATCGTCAGCGGGGGGTTGGGGGGGGTTAGAATAGTGTAGAGTAGGGGGGAAGAATATGCGGGTCTATTTGCGAGAGTGGTACTGTTATTTGCACTATGTTTTTTGTAATTGGTATCTGCACACTAATGTATATTGTTACGGTTTACAATGCCAAAAATACCTCAATAAAATTGTCTGTTAAAAAAAAGGAATGCAGGATTGTATGGAAGGAGCAGACTCGAGGGGTCAACTATTTGTTTCAGAGACCCCAAAATCTTTTTTACTGTCCGAATGATTTTCCAGAGACACAGGCATGAATCTCACCAAGGCAGAAGGTAAAATTTTAATTCATTGGAAGTCTACTGATGACCATGATGGCATGCGCTGCGAGCCTGGACCGGATGGCAACTCTCCCGGACTGACTGACTGGAGTCTCCAGGATTTTATTTTAATCATTTGTGGGAGTCACTGGCTGGGCCAACATTTATTGCCCATCCCTAATTTCCCTTAAACTGAGTGGCTTGCTCAGCCAATTGTTATAAAGACCCATCTGGTTCACTCATGTCCTTCAGTGAAGGAAATCTTCTATCCTTACCTGGTCTGGCCTACATGTGACTCCAGATCCACAGTCAGCTGGTTGACCCTTGAAATGCTCTCTGAGATGCACTCAGTTCAGGGGCAATTAGGGCTGGGCAGTGAATGCTGGCCCAGCCAGCGACACCCACATCCCGTGAATGAACAGAAAAGAAAATCTGCCATCCTTACCTGGTCTGGCCCACATGAACATAGAGTGCAGAAGGAGGCCATTCGGCCCATCGAGTCTGCACCGACCCACTTAAGCCCTCATTTCTACCCTATCCCCGTAACCCAATAACCTCTCCTAACCTTTTTGGACAATAAGGGCAATTTAGCATGGCCAATCCACCTAACATGCACATCTTTGGACAGGAGGAAACCGGAGCACCCGGAGGAAACCCACGTAGACACGGGGAGAACGTGCAGACTCCACACAGGCAGTGACCCAGCGGGGAATCAAACCTGGGACTCTGGTGCTGTGAAGCCACAGTGCTATCCACTTGCGCTACCCAATCCATTCTTTTATTTCCACTCGACCCAACTATCCTAACGCACCCTCAGATGACCTCCCACATTCAACCCCCTGTAATATTGAGTTAATCCAGTGGCTTAGTGACCTATAAAATTTCCCGTTTAAGAAGCACCTTTTCCTCCAGGGTTGTGTCTCCCTATCTCTGTCATCTCATCCAGCCACTGAGATGTTTGCTCTCATCTAATTCTGGACTCAGACTGAGATAGACAATTGCTAATCAGGAAGGGGATCAAGGGAATTAAGGGGATAAAACGGGAAAGTGGAATTGAGGATATCATATCAGCCACCATTTCATGGAATGGCAGGGCAGACTCGAGGGGCCGAATGGCCTACTTTGCTCTACGTCTTACATGTTATGGTCATGAGCATTCTCAATATTTTTTGCTTTTTTAAAAATAAATTTAGAGTACCCAATTCATTTTTTCCAATTAAAGGGCAATTTAGCGTGGCCAATTCACCAAAGATGGGTTGTGGGGGCGAAACCCAAGCAAACACGGTGAGAATGTGCAAACTCTACACAGACAGTGACCCAGAGCCGGGGTCGAACCTGGGACCTCGGCGCTGTGAGGCAGCAGGGCTAACCCACTGCGCCACAATGCTGTACTTAGCATTTGCAATATTAATCACTATGACTGGTGCCTGTTTTTTCAGTTGCCTGAGAGCCAAGCTGTGGAAATTCTTCCTTAAACCTCTCCTGCTCACTCCTTCACTTTCCTATTTTCAGAATCTCCTTAAAACCTACCTTGTATACAAGCTTTTGTTAACCTACTCTGATATCTCCCTGTATGGCTCAGTGTCAAATGTTGCTGAGAATTTGGCGACACCTCGATGCCTCATTAAAAAATGCATCAAATTGGGGCATGTTTCTCTCTTTCAAATCCACATGTTGTATATTTACTCTCGGTGGCTGAGGATGCACCAGGATGTCCATCACACCTGAACCAGTGTCGCCTCTGGGTCCACCTGAATCCAGCTCTGAGAACAGAAAGGTCGCAAAGGAAACTCTCCCCGGTCACCGCAACCGAGGCCCCGCCCACACTATTGCGTCCCAAAACGGCGCATGCGCTTCACTCCTCACTGATCCAAGGTGGCGGCCGGTCACCTGGGCCTGCCCCTGGGGAAAAGCCTGGGTGTTACAAACCCGGGGCCTCCAGGTTCCTATTGAGGTTGTGAGACCTGCACTGGGTGTTTATGAAGCCTCGGCTCCCTCCCCACCCCCACTCCCGGCTCCATTCCTCCCTCCGGCCCACCGACTCTCACCCGTTCAGAAAAGCGTCTCCCGCAAGCACAGGGCCCGGAGCAAAGTGACACTGCGCATGCTCCACATACAGCCCAGCATTGCGCCTGCGTGGTCGGCTCCTGTGGCGTGAATAGGGCACTTGCACATACGCAGGGAATACTGGGTAATTACAGCGCCATTGAACCATGAAACTGCAGAGAAAATAAATTTGTTACCCAATTGAGATCAATTGCTTTTAAAAAAAAAATCACACCCATTTTTGTGAATAGGTGCTTGCTTATATATATACATTTTTCCAATTAAGGGCAATTTAACGTGGCCAATCCACTTACCCTACATATATTCTTGGGATGTGGGGGTAAGACCCATGCAGACACTGGAAGAATGAGACCCGGGGCCGGGATTGAACCCAGGATCTCGGAACCATGAGGCAGCAGTACTAACTACCGCACCACCATTCCGTCGCAGTTCTCTCTTATATTTCATTTCTGGGAATAAGGTGAGGTTTTTAAACGTTTCCAACCTCGCTTTCATCTCCTCGGATTCTATTTGGACTGGTCCCTGTCCCAGAATCATTGCTACCCCTCTCTTTTTCTCTCTATTCCCTGATATTGACTGTTCATTCCATTATAGATGGAAATCATGCGGCTCTTTATCCCTGTGCTGGCTCTTTGGACATTCAATCCAATTACACACGCCAGGCGGCACTGTCACAACAATATCGATCTGATATATCAGAATTGGAGATGCCAGCGTTGGACTGGGGTGGGCACAGTAAGAAGTCTTACAACACCAGGTTAAAGTCCAACAGGTTTAGTTGGAGTCACTAGCTTTCAGAGCGCAGCTCCTTCATCAGGGCAAAAGGTGAATGGAGAAGGTCTTCCAACATATCAGATCTAAGATCTGCAGTCCTACGACATCGAATCTTGAATTGTGGTGCAATTAAACAGCTCACTGGAGGAGGAGGCTCCACAAATATCCCCATCCTCAATATTGGAGGAACCCAGCACATTTCTGCAAAAGACAAGGCTGAAACATTCACAATAATCTTCAGCCAAAAGTGCCGAGTGGGTGATCCAGCTTGGTCTCCTCCAGAGGTCCCCAAGATCACAGATGCCACTCTTCAGCCAATTTGTTTCACTTCACGTAATGTCAAGAAATGGCTGAAGGCAGTGGATACCGCAGAGACATAATTCTGGCAATAAACTGAAGACTTATGCCATACCCCTAACCAAGCTGTTCTAATAAAGCTAGAACACTGGCATCTACCCGGCAACTGGAGGGTAGCACTGTTGCTTTACAGCACCAGGGTCTCAGGTTCGATTCCTGGCTTGGGTCACTAGTCTGTGCAGAGTCTGCATGTTCTCCCCATCGCTGCGTGGGTTTATTCCGGGTGCTCCGGTTTCCTTGCTTAAGTTCCAAAAGATGTGCTGTTAGGTCATTTGGACATTCTGAATTCTCCCTCTGTGTACCTGAATAGGCACCAGGAGTGTGGCGACTGGTGGCTTTTCACAGTAACTTCATTGCAGCTGTTATGTCAGACTACTTATTATTATGGGTGGAAAATTGCCCAGGCGTGTCCTGTGCACAAAAAGGACAAATCCAACCCAGCCAATTGCCACCAAATCAGTCTAGTCTTAATCTCATCAGTAAAGTGATGGAAGGGGTCATCAACAGCGTTATGAAGCGGCACCTACTTAGCAATAACCTGCTCTCTGCTGGTTGGAGTCATACCTGGCACAAAGGAAGATGGTGTGATGGTTGGAGGTCAGTCATCTCAGTCTCGGGACATCACTGCAGCAGTTCCTCAGGAGAGTGTCCTAGGCCCAACCATCTTCAGTTGCTTCATCAATGATCTGCCTTCATCATAAGGTCAGAAGTGGGAATGTTTGTGGGTGACTGCACAATATTCAGCACATTCCCCACTCCTCAGACACTGAAGCAAACCTTGTCCAAATGCAGCAAGACCTGGGCAATATACAAGCTTGGGCTGACAAATGGCAAACAACATTCGCACCACAGAAATGCCGGGCAATGATCATCGGCCATAAGTAAGAATCAAACAATTGCCCCTTGACTTTCAATGGCTTTACTATCACTGAATCCACCACAATCAACATCCTGGGGGTTACCATTGATCACAAACTGAACTGGACTAGCCATATAAATACTGTGGCTACAAAAACAAGCCAGAGGCTAGGAATCCTGCGGTGAGTAACTCACCTCCTGACTCCCCAAAGCCTGCCCACCATCTACAAGGCACAAGTCATGAGTGTGATCGAATACTCATTACTTCCCTGGATGAGTGCAGCTCCAACTACACTCAAGAAACTCGCCGCCATCCAGGACAAAGCAGCCATTTGATTGGCACCCCTCCCACAAATATTCACTTCCTCCACCACTGATGCAGAGTGGCAGCAGTGTGTACCATCTACAAGATGCTCTGCAGGAACTCACCAAGGCTCCTTCGACAGCACTTTCCAAACCCATGACTGCTGTGATCGAGAAGGGCAAGGGCAGCATATACCTGACAAACAGAGGTCATAGCCAAACTGAATCTAGAACAATGCCAAGGACTTCCACCTTCTTCTGTCAGGAAAAAGATACTAAAGTTTGAGGTAGTCTCTCCTTCCTGCCCTATGTACGGCATGCATTGTTTGTACAGCATGTAAGAAACAATACTTTTCACTGTATACTAATACATGTGACAATAATAAATCAAATCAAAGACAAATAGAGGTCATAGCCAAGGAGAATCTAGAACCATGCCAGGGACAAACAGAGGTTACAGCCAAGGAGTATCTAGAGCAATGCTCTGGAAAAACAGAGGTTATTGCCAAGGAGAATCTTGAACAATGCCTGGGACAAACAGATGTCATAGACAAGGAGAATCAAGAGCATTTCTTTTTTCAATTTAGAGTACCCAATTCGATTTTTTTTCCAATTCAGGGGCAATTTAGCCTGGCCAATCCACCTATCCTGCACATCTTTGGGTTGTGGGGGCGAAACCCATGCAAACACGGGAAGAATGTGCGAACTCCAATGGACAGTGACCCAGAGCCGGGATCAAACCTGGGACCTCGGTGCCGTGAGACAGCAGGGCTAGCCCACTGCGCCACCGTGCTGCCCAAAAATCGAGCGCAATGCCAGGGACAAACAGAGGTCACAGCCAAGGTGAATCTAGAGAAATGTCAGGAACAAACAGAGGTCACAGCAAAGGCGAATCTAGCATTCGACAGGGTGGATGCAGGAAGGACGTTTCTCCTGGCTGGGGGTTTGCTGGTGCATCAGCAGGTCCTTTGTAGTTTTAAAGCTCTTCACACGGTCAGAACATTTATCATAGAATCCCTACAGTGCAGAAGGAGGCCATTCGGTGAGGCAGTGGCCAGTGGAATTGTTCCTGGATTCATAATGCAGGGGCCCCATGGTAATGTTCTGGGGACCGGTGTTCAAAACCCACTAAGGCATTTGGTGAAATTTGAATTCAATAAAATCTGTTACTAAAAGTTTAAGAATGACCCTGGAATGATTGTCGTACTGGTTTACTAATCCCCTTTAAAGAAGGAAATCTGCCACCCTCACTTGATCTGGCCTACATGTGACTCCAGATCCACAGCAATGTGATGTCCTCAGGGATACCCTATCAGCAATGGAAACATCCCATGAGTAATTTTTAAAATGTACTTAAATCATATAATTGCCGGAAAATGGGATTAGTATACTTAGATGGTTATTTTTGACCAACGCAGATGTGAAGGGTGGAAGGGACTTTTCTGTGCTATAGACCTCTATGACTCTATTATCAGGCAGGCTACACAACGGGGCTCACACTCTTAGCTACTGCATTTCGTTTTACTCTCACCTGGAACTTGGTACTGTGGTTAGTTTGTTCCTCCATCATGCTGCTGTCCACAAAACTTTCAAGAAGTTTGAACTTGTTGGACAATTGCAAACTCCTCCAGTGCTACCTTCTAGATACACATTCCTGCTTCACTAGTAATCACAACCCACAATGATACGGTTACCCAGCATTCACCAAGAATGTGAATATGCCTTATCATTACTACAAATGTCGTTGTACAGGCGCAGTGCCTCTCTTACTGGAGTATGCCTAGTGCGGTCACATGGTGGCACAGTGGTTAGCATAGCTGCCTCACACTGCCAGGCACCCGGGTTCGATTCTGAACTCAGGTGCCTGTCTGTGTGGAGTTTACACTTTCTCCCCATGTCTGCATGGTACTTTGGTTTCCTCTCACAATCCAAAGATAATAATTATAATAATAATAACTTATTCTCACAAGTCCGCTTCAGTGAAGTTACTATGAAAAGCACCTAGTCGCAACATTCTGGCACCTGTTCAGGGAGGCCGGTACAGGAATTGAACCCATGCTGCTGCCTTGTCCTGCATTACAAACCAGCTGTTTAGCCCACTATGCTAAATCAGTCCCAGATTTGCATGTTATGTGGATTGGCTATGCTAAATTGGCCCTAGGTGGGATTACGGGGATAGTGTGGGATTTGGGCAGAGGTGTCATTCTCTTTCAGAGCGGCAGTGCAGACTCAATGGGCCAAATAGCCTCCTGTAGGATTCTATGATCCTCCTAACCCTGACTAGACACTAAATCATAAATTATGTAATTTAAGACTTTCTGGATAAAATTATCCAGGAAACTTTCTGCTTCCCCAATGCAATTTAATTTCTATAGTTCAGGCTACAGCTCAACCCTGAGCTGACATTCCTGGTGTTGCATTTACTGCAGATGCCATTGCTGTGAATCATATTAATGCCCACCAATTTCTACATGCTAAAGTTGTGACACATCACTTCAATTCAAGTTTTGACCTGGAAGTTGCACAAATTCTGAAGTATTTGCATCATTTTCTATTTGTATTTCATATTTATTGTATCTGCAGTATTTTGCTTTTGTTTAACGATGGAACTTCATATATGCAAATAGATTTATTCCATTTCTCTACCTGTTAACACTTGAGCTTTGAAAGTCCAAAGCAATTAATATACAGTCACTGCTTATGAGTGCGAAGGCGACGATTTAATATTCTCTTTGTGAGAAGAGAGACATCTGTTCACATTATCTGCTAAGGTTCAAATGAGTTGGCATCTGACATTTGTTTTTTACTGCTTTTAATCAAATCCAGGCTAGAACTATGGAGCGGATCCCATTCACTGGGATGCTGTATCAGCTTACTTAATTTTTTTTATATCTATCTCTGAAATCCTAATTGGTGACGGATGATTTTATATTGGACAATGCGGCTTGCCCATGGAGATGCAGTTACCCAGCATTTACCGAGAGTAAATTATGCCCCATCTTCAGTACAGAAGTATTTGCGCAGGCGCAGTGTCTCTCTCACTGGAGCATGCGCAGTGCGGGTGTTGGAAGTGTTCGGGCGGGATCTGTTGGAGCTGCAGGCAGAGCAAAAAATAATTGGAGATAGCGGGTGAGTGAGGTTAAATGGAGCCGCTGTGTGAGAAGGGAGGCTTCATAAACACCCGGTGCAGGAATGGAACGTTTCATAAACACCGGACGAAGACCTCAACCGCAAATAAGAACATCGAGGCCCTTTGTTGGGACCGATGTTGTAGCCGCCATCTTTCCACAACAGTGAGCAGCGCGGCCGCCATCTTTATTGGGGGCAATGGGCAGCAGGGCGCATGTGCTGTGCCATCTTTATTTGGGGCAGTTGGCATGCATTCCAGAAGTTAGTACCTGGCTTCCAATGTTTGTTTCTTTTTCGTTAAGTCGTAGAATCATTGAATGATTACATTACAGAAGGAGACTGTTTAGCCTTCCTGTTAGTGCCAGTTCTCTGCCAGAGCAAAGCAGCTCGACCCACTCCTCTGTGCTTTCACTAACAAGACCAGCAGCAAATATTCCCTATCCCCAGTTACCTGTGCAGAAGTTGATATCTGACCTTCTTGAACCGCTGCAGAAGTTGCTCCCACAATGCTGTTCGATAGGTAGTTACAGGTTATTCATGCAACAATGTTGAAGGAACAGCGATATTTGTCTCATACAATAACAATGTGTGTTTATATCATACCATTATTGTAATGGAACATTCCAAGGTGTTTCGTAGGAGTTTTATAAAGCAATATTTGCTGCAGAAGTATGTAGGGACACATGAGGACAGATTGTCAAAGGTTTGGCCCAGGATATAGAATTTACGGAATATTTTAAAGTAGGAAAGGAAGATAGCGGGAGAGGATTAAGGAGGACATTCCAGAGTTTATAGGCTTGGAAGCTGGGGAATGGACACCAAGGATGGAGTGATTTCTTAATCACCTTTGTAGGGGTGCAACACGACTTGGTGTGACTAAGCACATGGGCAGCAGAGATTTTGATGCCCTCCAGAATACAGGAGGTTGAATGTGGGAGTGCTTTAGGATTATTAAATTTCGAGGTAACAAAAGAATGTGTGATGGTTTCAGCAGCAGAGTGGAGGTGAGTGATTTAACTGAGGCAGAAATAGGCAGTCTTGGTGATGATGTGAATAGACCAAAGCCATCTATGATCGTATTAATTAACAGAGCAGACCCGATGGGCCGAATGGTCTACCGCTGCTCCTATTTCTTATGATTCAGCAGAGGTCAGAGTTTTGTGTGGGCCCAGACTGGGTGGCAGGTTCCCTTCCCTGAAGGACATTAATGAACCAGTTGTGGTTTTTACAACAATCCAGCAGTTTTCATGGTCACTTTTTCCCAGTGCCGGCCCCACAAATGACCAGATTGATTCAACTCAACTCAACCTGCCTTTGAGTTTTTGTGGGCTCTCTCTCACTTCCTTTTTCTGTTTTAAATCAATTTCACAGGGCATTAAAAGAAGAAGATTTGTGGGTGGAAAACTTAAACCAAACATCACGTCAGGATCTCAATATCATCAGATGTTTTGAGAAATGGTGGAAACGTGGGGACTGTGAGGAGGAATTTGGATCTCTCTCTCTGCTGGAAATTCATCGGTGCAGTAACAGAAGGGAGAGACCACTTCCCGAGCTGAGTGTGGGAAGGGATTTACTCGGTCATTCACCCTGCAGAGACACCAGCGAGTTCACACCGGAGAGAGACTTTTCAGATGCCCCAACTGAAAATCCTGTAGAAAGAGGTTAAATTCATCACCTGATCTCATTGCACACCAGCAGGTTCACACAGCGGAGAAACCATTCATCTGCGTCAAAAGTTCCTGGGAATTGATGCCCCATCAACAAATTCATACTGGCAAGAGACCGTTCAGGTGCTCTCACTTGTGGGACTGGGTTCAGGCGATCGTCTGACCTCACTGTACATCAGCGAATTCACACTGGAGAGAGACCGTTCAATTGCTCAAAGTGTGGGAAGAGATTCACTTGGTTATCCAGCCTGCAGACACACCAGCGAGTTCACACTGGGGAGAGGCCTTTCCCCTGCTCAGAGTGTGGGAAGGGATTCACTGAATCATCAGGACTGCTGCGACACCAGCGAGTTCAGACAGGGGAGAGGCCATTCGCCTGCTCTGAATGTGGGAAGGGATTTACTCGATCTCAGCACCTACAGAGACACCAGCAGGTTCACACAGACGCAAAACCGTTCAAATGCCCAGACTGTGAGAAGTGTTATAAAGGTTCCCTGGAGCTAATACGTCATCAGCGTGTTCACACTGGAGAGAGGCCGTTCCCATGTCCAGACTGCTGGAAGTGCTTTAAAAGTTCCTGGGAATTGATATCCCATCAACGTGTTCATACCGATGAGAGACCGTTCAGGTGCTCTGACTGTGGGACTGGGTTCAGGCGATCATCTGAACTCATTGCAAACCAGCGCGTTCACACTGGGGAGAAGCCGTTCACCTGCTCAGTGTGTGGGAAGAAATTCAAACACTCCTTCATGCTGCTGAAACACCAACGAGTTCACACTAGCGAGAGACCTTTTAAATGTCCAGATTGCGGCAAATGCTATAAAAGTGCTGGGAACCTGATGCTCCATCAGCGTGCTCACACCGACGAGAGGCCGTTCAGGTGCTCTGACTGTGGGACTGGGTTCAGACGAGCTTCTCAACTTACTGTTCACCAGCGGATTCACACTGGGGAGAGGCCATTCACCTGCACTGTGTGTGGGAAGGGATTTATTGATTCATCCACCCTGCACAAACATAGGCGAGTCCACACTGGGGAGAGGCCATTCACCTGCACTGTGTGTGGGAAGGGATTTATTGATTCATCCACCCTGCACAAACATAGGAGCGTCCACACTGGGGAGAGGCCATTCACCTGCACTGTGTGTGGGAAGGGATTTATTGATTCATCCACCCTGCAGAAACATAGGCGAGTCCACACTGGGGAGAGGCTATTCTCCTGTTCCCAGTGTGGGAAGAAATTCACCCAGCCCTCCACCCTGCTGAGTCACCAGCGAATTCACAAGTAGCCACAGTGACTGGATTTTGTTGTTAATCACATCCAGGATTGAACCATGTTCATTGAGTCTGTTTCTGCTAATGTTAATAAAGGCCAACCCGATTAAAATGATTAATTTTCTGTATAATGAGGCAGCAATGTGGTGCAGCGGTTAGCACTGCTGCCTCAGGGCACCAAGGTCCCAGGTTAGATCCTGGCTTTGGGTCACTGTCCGTGAGGAGTTTGCACATTCTCCCCGTGTCTGTGTGGGTCTCCTCCCACCCCAACCCAAAGCTGTGCACGGTAGGTGAATTGGTCATGCTAAATTGCCTTTTGGAAAAAATAATTGGGTACTCTAAATTTATATTTAAAAATATTTCTCTTTGAAGAATAAATCCGCTTTATTTTCAATACAGTGTGCTGAATATTTCAATAACTCATACAAGTTATTCAATAACTCTCATAGATTTTGTTCCTTTTGTAGCGGATGCTTCCACTTGTGGGGCATTCTAGAATGAGAAGTCAGAGTCTTAGGATAAGAGGTAGCAAATTTAAAACAGAATTGAAGGGAAACTACTTCTCCTAAAGGGTTGTGAAATGCAATTCGCTACCTCAGAGTGCGGTGGATGCTGGGACAGTGAATAAACTTAAGGAGGAGTTAGACAGATTTTCAATTGGTGATGGGTTATGGAGAATGGGCAGCACGGTGGAGTTACGGCCGGGATAAGATCGGCCATGATCGAATGGCGGAGCAGACCCAGTGGGTCAAATGGCTTAATTCTGCTCCTATATCTTATGAACTTATGAAATAGGTGCTCTCCCTCTGCCCTGTCTCTTCCATCCTCGCCTCCAACAAGAAGTGTGAGGAGCTTGTGGAGCTTCTTTGTGACTGAGATTGAGTAAATCCGATCAGCTGCCTCTGCTGCTTCCCTCCCTGCCACGGGATCAAACTGCCTCCTTAAAGTTCTGGCTTGTGCAAGCCCCGAACTCGCATCGTCATCCAGTTTCTGTCCTATCTTTTAGCTCCTTCAGTATCTTCTCCATGAGACCTGCCTTCTCCCCCAATCCCACTCTGACTAAACTGCTGACCGCCTACTTTCTCCATGTTAGCTGAAACACTCTGGGATGTTTTATTACATTAATTGTGTTATATAATACAAGTTGTTATTGTTTCACCACAGTCAGTTTGTGCAAACTAAGATTTCACAAACAGCAAGCAGACCAGTGACTGATTAATCCAATGTTTTAAAAAAAAAACATTTCGAGCACCCAATTAATTTTTTTTCCCAATTTAGGAGCAATTTAGCATGACCGATCCACCTAGACTGCACACTTTGGGTTGTGGGGGCGAAACCCACGCAAACTTGGGGAGAATGTGCAAACTCCAGAAGGACAGTGACCCAGAACCGTGATCGAACCTGCGATCTCGGCGCCATGAGGCAGCTGTGCTAACCACTGCACCACCGTGCTGCCCCTTAATCCAGTGTTTTTTGGGTGTTAGTTGAAACACAAATGTTGGTCACACTGCATCAGGAGAACTCCCCTGTGGATATAGGTGAAGGTGAAAGTTCCTGTATTTATTTAGCAGCTGTCACACCCTCAGAACATTCCAAAGTGATTCACAGTCAGTGACACTGGCCATGATGTGGAGATGCCGGAGTTGGACTGGTGTGAGCACAGTAAGAAGTCTTAGAACACCAGGTTAATGTCCAACAGGTTTGGCCTCACCTGAGGAAGGAGCAGTGCTCCAAAAGCTCGTGTTTGAAACAAACCTTTTGAACTTTAACCTGGTGTAAGACTTCTTACAGCTGGCAGTATCAGACAGTCAGCATGGATTTATGAATGGGAATTCATCCTTGAGAAATCTACTGCAATTCTTTGAGGATGCAACTAGTAGAGTTGATTAGGGGAAGTCAGTAGATGTGGCTTTTTTTGGACTTTCAGAAGGCTTTCAACAAAGTCCATATAAGAGATTAGGGTGTAACATTAAAACGCATGGGATTGGGTAGTATTCAGATAGATAGAAAACTGGTTGGCATCCAGGAAACAAAGGGTAGGAATAAATAGGTATTTTATCGAGTGGCAGGCAGTGACCAGTGGGGTACCGCAGGGATCGGTGCTAGGACCCCATCTATTCACAATATACATTAATGATTTAGATGAGGGAACAAAATGTAATATCTCCAAATTTGCAGATGACACAAGTTGGGTGGGAGGGTGAGCTGTGAGGAGAATGCAGAGATCCTTCAGTTTGAATCTGCAACGAGACCTGGGTCTCCTTGTACACCAGTCACTGACGGTACGCATTGCAGATACAGCAGGCAGTAAAGAAGCAAATGAGTCTGTTGGACTTCTTAGCGAGAGGATTTATGTACAGGGGCAGGGATGTCTTGCCGCAATTTTACAGGGCCTTGCTCGGCCCAAGACAGCAAGAAATGTCAGAGAGTCGTGAAGACAGCCCAGTCCATCACACAAACCTGCTTCCCATTCATTGACTCTATCTACACCTCCCGCTGCCTGGGGAAAGCGGGCAGCATAATTAAAGACCCCTCCTACCCAGCTTACTCACTCTTCCAACTATTCCATCTGGCAGGAGTTACAAAAGTCTGAGAACACGCACGAACAGACTCAAAAACAGCTTCTTCCCCGCTGTTACCAGACTCATAAATTACCCTCTTATGGACTGACCTGATTAGTACTACATGCCTGTATGCTTCACCTGATGCCAGGACTTATGTATTTACATTGTGTACCTTGTGTTGCCCTATGATATATTTTTTTTTTTTCTCTTTTTTTCATATACTTAATGATCTGTTGAGCTGCTCGTAGAAAAATACTTCTCTCTGTACCTCGGTACACGTGGCAATAAACAAATCCAATCCACAGACTGACCGTGTGCTGTGTCATACCTGACATCTGCACAATCAGACGCCACTTCTCCTGGAACAACATGAAGAGTCTGCTGCTTTCCAGGTCGCTGCCTTTCCCCTCACTATTATCCTCAGATAGTTCACAAATTCCTTGTGTGCCTCCAACACACCTCTGGCCTCCATTTTAAATATTTACATTGGTCTTGCCAACAGCAATGGGTGAATATACAAACATAGGAGCAGAAGTAGGTCATTCAGCCCCTCAACTCTGCCCTGCCATTTAATAAGATCATGGCTGATCTGATAGTAACCTCAAATTTTCACTTCAAGAAGGCAGCCCCCATCACCTCAAGGACAATTTGGGGTGGCCAATGAATGCTGGTCTAGCCAGTAATGTGCACATCCCATGAACAAATGTAAAACCCCATTAAAACTGATTCCTCATATCCCCCTCCAGACGAACTACAAGAGATTGTCTTTAAGATCAGTTCCTTATTTATCACCTGTGCTTTTCTGAATGATGATTTGATTTATTATTGTCACATGTATTAGTGTACAGTGAAAAGTATTAATTCTTGCATGCTATACAGAATTAGTATTAACGGTATTGAATTTCTTCCTCTGTTCGGACGAAGGTTCCATGTCTCGAAACATTAACTCTGTTTCTCTCGTGGTAGATGCTGGCAGAGCACCTGAGTTTTTCCCACTTCCTTTGGTCTTGTTAACCTTCCTCACCTGTCCTAACCTTTCTGCCGGATAATTTATTGAAACCAGAGACAATTTATTGAAACCAGGGACTATCCCTGTTCTAATCATAGATTATCATAGAATTTACAGTGCAGAAGGAGGCCATTTGGCCCATCGAGTCTGCACCGGCTCTTGAAAAGAGCACCCTACCCAAGGTCAACACCTCCACCCTATCCCCATAACCCAGTATCCCCACCCAACACTAAGGGCAATTTTGGACACTAAGGGCAATTTATCATGGTCAATCCACCTAACCTGTACATCTTTGGACTGTGGGAGGAAACCGGAGCACCCGGAGGAAACCCATGCACACACGGGGAGAATGTGCAGACTCCGCACAGACAGTGACCCAAGCCGGAATCAAACCTGGGACCCTGGAGCTGTGAAGCAATTGTGCTATCCACAATGCTACCGTGCTGCCCTAATGGTGACATGTGCTTTCTACCCAGTTAACTCTTTTAACTCAGCCCTTAAATTGCTTGTGAATTATTCCATCCTGCTGCCACATTTCAGTAACAAATGTTGAAATGAATGAAATGAAAATCGCTTATTGTCACGAGTAGGCTTCAATGAAGTCACTTTGAAAAGCCCCTAGTCGCCACATTCCGGCGCCTGTCCGGGGAGGCTGGTACGGGAATCGAACCGTGCTGCTGGCCTGCTTTAAAAACCAGCGATTTAGCCCAGTGAGCTAAACCAGCCCCTACCTGTTTGCTCCACACCCACAGGGTTTCATCTGTTTAAAGCCACAAACAGAAAGGTCCAGTTTTCTCCTGGTGTTTGAGACAAATCTGCTTTCAAAATAATGCAGAGTTTCAGCCAATGAGGGAGATCCGGGCTCAGCCCCGCCCCTCATTCACTGATTGGTTGGAGGACCAGCCACTCCCACTCGGTCCTCCAGCCCCACCCCCTTTTCCTATTGGGCCGGAGATGCTGTCAATCAGTCGGGAATTGTAATGCAGAGCATGCGCAGAGCGGCTACTTAGTTAGACACCATGTTGTCCTTTATGGAACATCCTATTGGGATTCAGATGTGAAGTGTGCAGATGTGATATGTTACATGTAGTGTCAGTAATTTGTGGAAACACATGGTGACCATGCACTGGAGAACAGGTCCCAGACATGTTCAGCTAAACAATGAGAGAACAACATTGAGAGATTAACGCAGAATGAGAGAGCAGAAGAGGCATGGTGGCACAGTGGTTAGCACCGTTGCCTCAATGAGCAGCACAGTGGTTAGCACTGCTGTCTCATGGCGCCGAGGACCCGGGTTCAATCCTGGCCCCTGTCCATGTGGAGTTTGCACATTCTCCCCCTTTTCTGCATGGGTCTCACCATCACAACCCAAAGATGTGCAGGGAAAGTGTATTGGCCACACTAAATTGCCCCTTAATTGGGAAAAAAGAATTGGGGACTCTAAATTTATTTTAAAAAATGAGATAGCATGTTAAGTTATCAAGACATTGACATATCTTGCACAGAGAATCTGACTAAAACAATCAGGACAGAATTAAACTCACTGGAATCTATCAGAGGGAGTGAAATTAAAGTGGAGAGAGATATCTAATCTCCACAAGGTCGATGCAGGTGAACAGGGAGCTGGAGAATCTTTGAAGTTTGTGCATGAACCTTTGTTTGAACCGGATGTGTTTCTGATGCCAAGAATTTAGAATTGTGAGAGATGGAGTGCAGGTGGGGAAAATAAAACTCAGTCAATAATGATCACATTTTACTGGAAAAGATTTTACATTTATTCTTGGTGGCAGCTGAAGGGTTTGTGTTGCTGATTCTGATCATTCCAGTAGCTTTAGAATATTATCTATGGAATGTAACCAAGACATTAGGAATATAAGCTTGTAGTTTAGCTGGGTGTTGGCAGTGTGCATGTGAAACTAACACAGTGCTTTTGGATGATGTCACCTAGTGGCAGCGTGTAGATGGGAAATAGGAGGGGCCGAGGACAGATCCTTTTTTAAGATGGGTGATGTCGGTGGATTTAAAGGTGAGACGGACAGTACCAGAAGAGAGAGAGACCTGTTGACATTATCAGTGAACACGGGGAAGTTGGGTGATCAGTAGTTCAGTGAGAATACGGTCAAAGCAGCAGAAGGTGGGTCTAATGGACAAGATGAGCACTGAGAGGGCACGAGAGAAGACGGCAGAGAAACTGGAGAAAGGAGTGAGTTCAGGGCTCAGAAACAAAAGTCTGCCCCCGGTGGGTTAGTGGGAGAGAGAGAGGCAGCTGATCGGATTGTCTCAATCTCAGTGACAAAGAATCTCCATCAGCTCCTCACACTTGTTGGAGGTGAGGATTTTGGAGATGGGACAGGGAGAACACTTCAAAAGGAACTAATTCATGTTTGGGATATGAAAAAGACACAACACACTGCTTGACACACAGTTGGTTTATTTGGCTTTATGCAGATATAAACCCTATAACTGGACCCCAAAAAACATGGTTCAGTCTGGGATGTAATTAACAACAAAATCCCATCACTGTAGTTTCTTGTGACCTCGCTGGTGTCTCAGTAGATTGGATGACTGACTGAATCCCTTCCCACACTCTGAGCAGGTGAATGGCCGCTCCCCAGTGTGAGTGCGCTGGTGCAGAACAAGCTCAAATAATCGCCTGAATCCCGTTCCACAGTGAGAGCATCTGAATGGTCTCTCATCAGTGTCACCACGTTGATGGTGCATCAGAACCCCAGAACTTTTATAGCACTTCCCACAATCTGGGCATTTAAATGGTCTCTCCACAGTGTGAACTCCCTGGTGTGTCACCAGGCTGGGTGAATCTATAAATCCCTTGCCACACTCAGAGCAGATGAATGGCCTTTCATTGGCGTGATGCCGCTGGTGTGTTCGGAGTGAAGAAGACTGATTAAATCCTTTCCCACAGTCGGAGCAGGTGAACGGCCTCTCTCCAGTGTGGGTGTGTTGGTGTATAGTGAGTGCAGCTGATCTCTTGAACCCAGTCCCGCAGTGAGAGCACCTGAATGGTCTCTCGTCAGTGTGAACACGCTGGTGGTATACCAGTTCCTGGAAATTTACGTAGCCATTTCCGCAGTCTGGGCATTTAAAATGTCTCTCATCAGTGTGAACTCTCTGATTATGTGCCAGGAGGTTGGATGATTGAGTGAATCCCTTCCCACACACAGAGCAGGTGAACGGTCTCTCCCCACTGTGAACTCGCTGGTGTCTCAGCAGGTCAGATGACTGAGTGAATCCCTTCCCACATGTGGAGCAGGTGAATGGTCTTTCCCCGGTGTGAGTCCGTCGATGAGTTTCCAGTGTAGACAGGTAAATGAATCCCTTCCCACAGTCTCCACATCTCCATGGTTTCTCCTCACTGTGAACTGTGCTTTTTCCTTCCATCTTCAAAATACAGTGATATTTAGGTTCTGAAAAATTGAGCGACTGTCAGGACCTGATGTGATGTTTGGTTTCTGATTCCTGGCTGCAAATGCTCTCCTAATACCCTGAGAAATTAATTTAAAACAGAGAAAAAGGAGTGAGAGAGAGCCCGCAAAAACACAAAGGCAGGTTGTGAAATTGAGCTGAATGAATCTGGTCATTTTGTTGGGCCAGCACTGGGAAAAAGTGACCATGAAAACTGCTGGATTGTTGTAAAAACTCTACTAGTTCACTAATATCCTTCAGGGAAGAGAACCTGCCAGTGGTCTGGGCCGATGCAAGACAACTCGCCTCTATCGGGGAAGAGACAGAGGTGGGAGCAGCATGGGGGAGTGGATTGCATATATCTAAACTCAGCCAGAACTTTGACAGAATCTCCCAAACCGTCAACCTCCACCACCTCGAAAGACCAGGGTGGCAGGCGTATGTGAACAGCATCATCTTCCAGTTACAATCCAAGTCACACCATCCTGACTTGTCTGACATCCAGTACCGGATTAACAGAAATTTCCTCCATTTAAATATGGAAAGATCTCAGTCCCCATCTTCAGTCCCCACAACAAACTCCACTCCCGACCCACTGACTCTATCAACTTTCCATGAAAACAGTGCAAGGCTGAACCAGGCTGTTCATAACTATGGGAAAATACTTCACTCAAATAAAAGCAAAATACAGTCATAGAATTTACAGTGCAGAAGGAGGCCATTCAGCCCATCGAGTCTGCATCAGCCCTCGGAAAGAGCACCCTACCTAAGCCAACACCTCCACCCTATCCCCATAACCCAGTAACCCCCTTAAACTTTTTTGGACACTAAGGGCAATTTTGCATGGTCAATCCACCTAACCTGCACATCTTTGGACTGTGGGAGGAAACCTGAGCAGACACAGCGAGAAAGTCCAAACTTCAGACAGACAGTGACCCAAGCCGAGAATCGAACCTGGGACCCTGGAGCTGTGAAGCAACTGTGCTCACCAATGTGCTACCAGATTCTTGCCTTTATCGGGGAAGAAAGAGAGGTGGGAGCAGCATGGGGGAGTGGATTGTATGTATCGAAAACTCAGCCAGAACTTTGACAGAATCTCCCAAACCGTCAGCCTCCACCACCTCGAAAGACCAGGGTGGCAGGCGCATGTGAACAGCATCATATTCCATATATAAATAGAAAATGCTGAATAAGAATAGAAAATGCTGAATAAACTCAATAGGTTTGGTAGTATCTGTGCAGAAAGAAACAGAGTTAACGTTTCAGTCCATTTGACATCTTCAGAGCCGGCAGCTGAGTTTCAGACCACAATCTCTGCCAACTCCTCAAATGAGTTTTCGTCTCATTCACATCACTGGACTTGATTCTGTCTCAGATTTGCGATTCCTTTATTACCTCGAGACTTCACTATTCCTGCACACTCATGACCAGCCTCCGACATTCAACCTGTGACAAGCTTGAGTTTATCCCAATCTCTGCTGCCTCTGCCTCTACATTAATTTCCATTCACTCACTCATCACCCTGTCCTCATTGATCAACACAGGGTCCTGGTCAAACAGCAACTCAATTTATAATTCTCACCTTTCTTATCAAATCTGAGGCTGGTTTAGCACAGGTCTAAATAGCTGGCGTTTAAAGCAGACCAAGGCAGGCCTGCAGAGCGGGTTCAATTCCAGTACCAGCCTCCCCGAACAGGCACCGGAATGTGGTGACTAGGGATTTTTCACAGTAACTTCATTTGAATCCTACTTGTGACAATAAGCGATTATCATTTCACTTGTTCTCTCCATGACATTGCTCATCCCCATTTCCAGTCACACAGATGTTTGAATATTTTTTTCCACAGACTTACATTTCGGTTCTGATGAATCGAGTGACTGTCACATTTTGATCTGATGTTTGGTTTGTGTTTTCTGTCTTCAAATTCTGCTCTTCCAACGTCCTGTAAACAGAAATCATCACACTGTCAGTCCAAGATTAAACACTGAGAAGAGACACACATTTCTCTTGGTTTGAGTTTTCTGTGTGTAAATCCAGCCATCCCAACCCCCTGTAAAAGGAGTTTGCAGAATCCATCCCTGTCAGTCCAGGAGAGATATTCACAACATTCTCTCCTCCTACTTACTCTCCTCTCCTCCTGCTGACAGGACGGGAGCACCGCGCATGCGCCCTGCGGCAAATGATTAAATTTGGTGGAAATGGTTTTGGGCCTTTCGGCAGCTGCTGCCTGTTTGGGGCGAATGCCGGACCGATCAGTTAGAACATAGAACGATACAGCGCAGTACAGGCCCTTCGGCCCTCGATGTTGCACCGACATGGAAAAAAATCTAAAGGCCATCTAACCTACACTATGCCCTTATCATCCATATGCTTATCCAATAAATTTTTAAATGCCCTCAATGTTGGCATGTTCACTACTGTTGCAGGTAGGGCATTCCACGGCCTCACCACTCTTTGCGTAAAAAACCCACCTCTGACCTCTGTCCTATATCTATTACCCCTCAATTTAAGGCTATGTCCCCTCGTGCTAGCCACCTCCATCCGCGGGAGAAGGCTCTCGCTGTCCACCCTATCTAACCCTCTGATCATTTTGTATGCCTCTATTAAGTCACCTCTTAACCTTCTTCTCTCTAACGAAAACAACCTCAAGTCCATCAGCCTTTCCTCATAAGATTTTCCCTCCATACCAGGCAACATCCTGGTAAATCTCCTCTGCACCCGTTCCAAAGCTTCCACGTCCTTCCTATAATGAGGCGACCAGAACTGTACGCAATACTCCAAATGCGGCCGTACTAGAGTTTTGTACAACTGCAACATGACCTCATGGCTCCGGAACTCAATCCCTCTACCAATAAAGGCCAACACACCATAGGCCTTCTTCACAACCCTATCAACCTGGGTGGCAACTTTCAGGGATCTATGTACATGGACACCGAGATCCCTCTGCTCATCCACACTACCAAGAATTTTACCATTAGCCAAATATTCCGCATTTCTGTTATTCTTTCCAAAGTGAATCACCTCACACTTCTCCACATTAAACTCCATTTGCCACCTCTCAGCCCAGCTCTGCAGCTTATCTATGTCCCTCTGTAACCTGCAACATCCTTCCGCACTGTCTACAACTCCACCGACTTTAGTGTCGTCTGCAAATTTACTCACCCATCCTTCTGCGCCCTCCTCTAGGTCATTTATAAAAATGACAAACAGCAACGGCCCCAGAACAGATCCTTGTGGTACGCCACTCGTAACTGAACTCCTTTCTGAACATTTCCCATCAACTACCACTCTCTGTCTTCTTTCAACTAGCCAATTTCTGATCCACATCTCTAAATCACCCTCAATCCCCAGCCTCCTGTATTTTCTGCAATAGACGACCGTGGGGAACCTTATCAAACGCTTTACTGAAATCCATATACACCACATCAACTGCTCTACCCTCGTCTACCTGTTCAGTCACCTTCTCAAAGAACTCGATAAGGTTTGTGAGGCATGACCTACCCTTCACAAAACCATGCTGACTGTCCCTAATCATATTATTCCTATCTAGATGATTATAAATCGTATCTTTTATAATCCTCTCCAAGACTTTACCCACCACAGACGTTAGGCTCACCGGCCTATAGTTACCGGGGTTATCTCTACTCCCCTTCTTGAACAAAGGGACCACATTTGCTATCCTCCAGTCCTCTGGCACTATTCCTGTAGCCAATGATGACCTAAAAATCAAAGCCAAAGGCTCAGCAATCTCTTCCCTGGCTTCCCAGAGAATCCTAGGATAAATCCCATCCGGCCCCGGGGACTTATCTATTTTCACCTTGTCCAGAATTGCCAACACTTCTTCCCTACGCACCTCAATGCCATCTATTCTAATAGCCTGGGTCTCAGCATTCTCCTCCACAATATTATCTTTTTCTTGAGTGAATACTGACGAAAAGTATTCATTTAGTATCTCGCTTATCTCCTCAGCCTCCACACACAACTTCCCACCACTGTCCTTGACTGGCCCTACTCTTACCCTAGTCATTCTTTTATTCCTGACATACCTATAGAAAGCTTTTGGGTTTTCCTTGATCCTACCTGCCAAAGACTTCTCATGTCCCCTCCTTGCTCGTCTCAGCTCTCTCTTTAGATCCTTCCTCGCTTCCTTGTAAATATCAAGCGCCCCAACTGAGACTTCACGCCTCATCTTCACATAGGCCTCCTTCTTCCTCTTAACAAGAGATTCCACTTCTTTGGTAAACCACGGTTCCCTCGCTCGACCCCTTCCTCCCTGCCTGACTGGTACGTACTTATCAAGAACATGCAATAGCTGTTCCTTGAACAAGCTCCACATATCCAGTGTGCCCAACCCTTGCAGCCTACTTCTCCAACCAACACATCCTAAGTCATGTCTAATGGCATCATAATTGCCCTTCCCCCAGCTATAACTCTTGCCCTGCGGGGTATACTTATCCCTTTCCATCACTAACGTAAAGGTCACCGAATTGTGGTCACTGTTTCCAAAGTGCTCACCTACCTCCAGATCTAACACCTGGCCTGGTTCATTACCCAAAACCAAATCCAATGTGGCCTCGCCTCTTGTTGGCCTGTCAACATATTGTGTCAGGAAACCCTCCTGCACACATTGTACAAAGAATGACCCATCTAGTTCTTATTATGGTTTTGAGTCCTGCACTGGGTGTTTATGAAGCCTCAGCACCCACTCGGCCACCTCCATTACCCGGCCACAATCGGCTGTTTCTGTCTAATCGCGGAATCCAAATGATCTCCTTCCTGTGGCGGTAGCACCCACACCGCGCATGCGGCTATCGGAGTCCATACTGCGCATGCGGCTGTCGGAGTCCATACTGCGCATGCGGCTATCGGAGTCCATACTGCGCATGCGGCTGTCGGAGCCCATGCTGCGATGAAACAATTTCAGTCACACTGCGCATGTCCAATAGCGGCGGACAATTAGAGCGGAGAATGTTCATTGTTCGGCTCCAGGGCCACGCTCAGGATTTATAAACCACGCCCCCCGACACTGACCTCTCACGTGACACCTCACAATGCCCGGGAAATGATTGACGGAAGCACCGGACCAATAGGAGGAGAAGGGAACGAGGCAGGGCGACACAGGAGTTGGGAGTAGGAGGGCGACACAGGAGTTGGGAGCAGGAGGCGGCCACTCAGCCCCTCGAGCCTGCTGCACCATTCAATACCATCATGGCTGATCTGATTGGAATCTAATTCCACATTGCCGCCCACCACCTATAAAAAAATATCTACCTCTGGCTGAAAATATTCAGTGACTGCATCCACCACCCAAAATTTCCAAAGCCTCATGACCCTCAGAGAG
Source organism: Scyliorhinus canicula (assembly GCF_902713615.1). Lineage (NCBI taxonomy): Eukaryota > Metazoa > Chordata > Chondrichthyes > Carcharhiniformes > Scyliorhinidae > Scyliorhinus > Scyliorhinus canicula. The sequence goes on from NW_024055461.1 coordinate 2,095,251, forward strand.
GAAAATAATTCACCTCATCTCTGTACGAACCGGATGATCCCTTATTGTTAAACAGTGAGTTCCAGACTCTCTGACAAGAGGAAAGATCCTCCATACATCCAGTTTTGTCAAGACCCTTCAGAGTCTTATATGATTCAATGAAGTCACCCCTCACTCTTCTAAACTGGAGATGATACAAGCCTGGCCAATTCAGCCTTTCCTCATAAGACAACCCATCCATTCCAGATATAAATCTCGTAAACTTTCTCTGAATGGCCTCCAACGCACTTACATCATTTCTTAAATAACGAGATCTGTCTGATGCGGAGTTTGCACATTCTCCCCGTGTCTGCATGGGCCTCACCCCCGCAAACCAAAAGCGTGAAGGCCATGCTAAATTGTCCCTCAATTGGATTTGTTTAAAAAATAAGACCAACACTGTACCCTGTGCTCCCCGTGCAGTCTCACCAATGCCCTATATAACTGAAGCATAACTTCCCCAGTTTGTATTCAATTCCCCTCACAATAAATAACATTTTATTCACTTTCCGAACTACTGCTCGCCTTTTGTGATCAGGGCCGGTTTTAAGCCTATTTGACCAATTTCATCAAATTGGGCCCCGCATCATAAGGGGGCCCCGCGCCAGAGTTACCATTTGAAGCCTTTTCTGTATTCTAAGAGGAACTATAGGTTAGTTTTTACTTTTGGGGAACGCACCGCATTACCGTCGACAAATCCTTCAGCCCTGCGCCGCCAAATCCTTCCGCCCGGGTAAGTAAGTTTCAACATTTTAGTATATCAAACATTTAATGTTTTTTTTTGGTTAAAGACGCGCATACTACACGAAATATAAACATACATAAATTTTTACTTTTGTAGAGTAGGGGCCCCGCCATCACTTTTCTAATTGGGCCCGCAATTCCTAGCACCGGCCCTGTTTGTGATTAATGCACAATAACACCTCGGTCCCTCTGTGTCTCAGAACTCTGAAAGTCTCTCACCATTTGGACAATATGCCTATTTTATTCTTCCTAACAGAATGGGCATTTTCAACATTTTCCCACATTATACTCCATTTGCCAGGCCTTTGCCTATCTATGTCCCTGTGTGGCTGTCTTGCATTCCTCACAATTTAGTGACCCACCTTTCTTTGTGTTATCAGCAAATTTAGCAACAGAAGCATCAGTACCTTCATCCAAGTTATTTATATAAATGATAATAAGTTGAGTCTCCAGTACTGATTCCTGTGACACACCACTCATCACATCCCACCAATCAGAAAAATACCCATTTATGTCTATCCTGTTTCCAGTTGGTTAGCCAATCTTCAGTCCATGCCAGTATGTTACCCCTTATATCCTGAGTTTTTATTTTCTATACCAACCTTTGATATAACTTATCAAATGCATTCTGGAAATTTAAGGACAGTACATTCACCCGTTCCCCTGTATCCACAGTCATGTGACTCCATCGTGTAACTCTGATAAATTGGTTAAACGTGATTTTCCTTTCAGAAAACCATGTTGACACTGCCCGATTGCCTTGAATGTTTCTGAGAGATCTGACATAACATCTTTAATAATAGCTTCTAACATGTTCCCTATGACTAATATTAGGTGAACTAGCCTGTAGTTTCCAGCTATCTGTCCCCCTCCCTTTGTGAATAAAGGAGTTACTTCACTATTTTCCAATTTAATGGAATCCTCCTCGTATCTAGTGAATTTTGGACAATTAACTCCCTCATTAGCTGCTTCTTTCAAGACCTTATGGTGAAGTCTGCCTGGACCCAGGATTTTGTCAGCCTGCACACTCAAGACATTGATCATTACCACTTCCCTGGTGGTTGTAATTTTCTTTCCATTCCTTCCTGATTTACGGATATTTCTGGGATATCATTTGATTCCTCCATACCTGATCAATTAATTTGCCAAAACCTTACTTTTCATTGTTCATTTCCCAGAGGGGTTTTCTGGAGAATCAACACTCACTTGAATTATTTACTTATACGAATGTCTATCGAAACGCTGTCTTTATATTTCTAGCCAGCTTTCTCTGGTACTCTAATAATAATAATTGCTTATTGTCACGAGTAGGCTTCAATGAAGTTTCTGTGAAAAGCCCCTAGTCGCCACATTCCGGCGCTTTTCGGGGAGGCTGGTACGGGAATTGCTCCCGCGCTGCTGGCCTTGTTCTGAATTACAAGCCACTTGTTTAGCCCAATTATTCCCTCCTTATTAATATTTTTGTGTTTATATTCTATTCTTTATAATCTGCCCAATGTTCTGTCCTGAAATATGCCTTTGAGCTCAATCTTCTTCCCCTCAAACTGCACGTCAAATTCAATCATATTATGATCGCTGTTACCTGGGGATGTCTTCACCATGAGGTTATCAATTAATCCTTGTTGCACAATACCAAGCCTGGTATAACCTGCCCTCTGGTTGGCTCCAAAATGTGCTGATTGTAGAAACTATCACAAAAACATTCTGTGAACTCCTCACCTACGCTACCTTCAACCATCTGATGTTTCCAGTCTATAAGTAGACTAAAATCCCCCTTGATTATAGCTGTACCTTTTCTGACAAACTCCCATTATCTCTTCCTTAACACTCTGTCCTACTGTGCCGTTACAATTAATAATAATAATAATAAATTAATATTAATAATATTTATTGTCACAAGTAGGCTTAACTGCAATTAAGTTACTGTGAAAAGGCCCTGGTCCGGTGCCTGTTTGGTACACTGAGGGAGAATTCAGAATGTCCAACTTACCTAATAGTATGTCTTTTGGGACTTATGGGAGGAAATCAGAGCACCCAGACACAGGGAGAACGTTCAGAATCCGCACAAGCAGTGACCCAAGTCGGGAATCGAACCTGGGACCCTGGCACTGTAAAGTTATAGTGCTAATCACAGTGCTCACGTGCTGCCAATTAGGAGGCCTGCACATCACTCCCAGAAGTAAATTCTTGCCTTTACCATTTTTCATCTCAAACCAAACCACTCCTACGTCCTGGTTTCCTGAGCTTAGATCATCCCTGTTTAATGTGCTAACACCATCAACAATTACACTATAATATTCAGCTCACCACCACCTTTCGAAGGGAAATGAGGGCTGGGCAATAAAGCAGTGTTTATGTAAGCCTACTTGTGACAATAATAAAGATTGTTACTATTGTTATTAGTTTTAACAATCAGAAATATTTATTGGGCATCATGGTAGCACAGTGGTTCGCACTGTTGCTTAACAGCTCCAGGGTCTCAGGTTCGATTCCCGGCACGGGTCACTGTCTGTGCGGAATCTGCACGTTCTCCACGTGTTGGCGTGGGTTTTCTCCGGGTGCTCCGGTTTCCTCCGGCAAGTTTTGAAAGACATGCTGTTGGGTAATTTGGACATTCTGTATTCTCCCTCGGTGTACTCGAGAACACATTTAAAAGGGCGCCAGAACGTAGCGACTAGGGGCTTTTCACAGTAACTTCATGGCAGTGTTGATGGAAGCCTACTTGCGACAATAGAGCTTATTATTATTATAAATGTTGGACTGGCCAGCGACACCGACATGCCATGAATGAATATAAAACAATTCAGGTCCCAATCTATGTCTCTGAATGGCCATCAGATCATACTGACTTATTTCTATAGGTGCTGCCAATTCATCAGTTTGGTTTCAAATGCTGCTTGTGTTTTGATACAGAGCCTTTAGTTTTGTCATTTTATTATTTTTGTCGCGTTTATCTGATGTAATTTTAAATGTGTTCACTCTGTCTCTTCCTGCTTCAGTCTGTTTATCATTTCCCATATTCTTATCTTTCTCTCTGGTCTTACTCTTTGCTTTACCATATCTTCCAAAACAAATGAGAAAAGATCCAACAAAGGAACAGTCGGTAACAGGACATCAATCAGTCTCTTCCTATTTTAGAGAAATCAAGGACCGGAACACTGTCATGAACACAAAGCTAATTTACTTAATCTATATACAGAATATTTAACTCCAGCCGAATCACCGGAATGACTAACATCAACTGAAACAAACTCCAACTGTCAGAATGAACACGGCTCAGTCCTGGATGTGATTAACAGCAGCAATAACAGAATCCAACCCCTGTAATCGCTTGTGAACTCGGTGGTGTTTCTGCAGGTGAAAGGAATAAAAAATGAAAATCGCTTATTGTCACAGGTAGGCTTCAATGAAGTTACTGTGAAAAGCCCCTAGACGCCACATTCCGGCGCCTGTTCAAGGAGGCTGGTACGGGAATTGAACCATGCTGCGGCCTGCCTTGGTCTGCTTTAAAAGCTAGCGATTTAGCCCATTGTGCTAAACCAGCCCCTTCCCACACACAGAGCAGATGAATAATGTCTCCCTTGTGTGAATGCGCTGGTGTTCCAGCCGGAGGGAATGCTGAGTGAATCCCTTCCCACACATGGAGCAGGTGAACGCCCTCTCTCCAGTGTGACTGCGCTGGTGAATCAGCAGATCCATTTTGCCTTTAAAGCTCTTCTCACAGGTGGAACATTTAAAAGGTCTCATGTCAGAGTGAACACGTTGGTGTGAGGCGAGTTGGGCAGACTGAGTGAATTCCCTTCCCACATTCAGCGCAGATGAACTGTCTCACCCCAGTGTGAATGCGCTGGTGTCTCAGCAGGGTAGATGACTGAGCGAGTCCCTTCCCACACACACACAGCAGGTGAATGGTCCATCCCCAGTGTGAACTCGCTGCTGATCCAACAGTTTGCATAACTGAGTGAATGTCACCCCACACGCAGGACACGTGAATGGTTTCTGTCCAGTGTGAACTCGCTGGTGTGTCAGAAGGTTGGATAACTGAGTGAATCTCTTCCCACATTCAGAGCAAGTGAATGTCCTCTCCCCAGTGTGAACTTGCTGGAGTCAGAAGATTAAATTTGTTTTTAAAGCTCTTCTCGCATTCGGACCATTTAAAAGGTCTCCTGCCAGAGTGAACAAGTTGGTGTGCAGTCAGATGTGTTAGTCGAGTGAATCCCTTTCCACACTCGGAACAGGTGAATGGTCTCTCCACGGTGTGACTGCTTTGATCTGTTTCCAGCTCTGATGGGTAACTGAACTTCTTCCAACAATCCCCACATTTCCAGGTTTCTCAATGGTGCCGGCGTCCTTGTGTCTCTCCATGTTGGACGATCGGTTGAAGCTGCCTCCACACACAGAACACGTGTATGGTTCCTCCTCACTGAGAGGGTGTGGTGTTTTTCAGGCTGTGTAACTGGTTAAAGCTCTTTCCACAGTCAGTTCATTGGAACACTCTCTCGGGTGTGTGTGTTTGTCATAGAACATAGAACAGTACAGCATAGAACAGGCCCTTCGGCCCTCGATGTTGTGCCGAGCATTGTCCGAAAACCAAGATCAAGCTATCCCACTCCCTGTCATTCTGCTGTACTCCATGTATCTATCCAATAACCGTTTGAAAGTTCCTAAAGTGTCCAACTCCACTATCACAGCAGGCAATCCATTCCACACCCTAACCACTCTCTGAGTAAAGAACCTACCTCAGACATCCCTCCTGTATGTCCCAACCTGAACCTTATAGTTATGCCCCCTTGTAACAGCTACATCCACCCGAGGAAATAGTCTCTGAACGTCCACTCTATCTATCCCCCTCATCATCTTATAAACCTCTATTAAGTCACCTCTCATCCTCCTGTCTTTGTGCTTTTCCAGTCACACTGAAATCTTTTCCCACAGACAGAACAAACATTTCTCCTTCCACATTCAAAAATTGATGACATTCAG